>NC_048599.1:145706570-145909070 GCF_003668045.3 Cricetulus griseus | reverse complement strand
CCATGGGAAAAAATGAGGTCTGGCAGGGTAGCAGACATTGCTGAGAGACTGAACATTGGGCTGAGGACAGCTTAGTGACCTGGGCAACCACCTTGTTCTCAAGACTTGACAGTAACAGCCAGATGGTGTAGATCTCTGGTGTCTTGATTTTGGGTAGGTTTTTCCTTATTTCTGTCTGGGGAGCCTTGCTGTAGCATGGGTCCTCGGAAGTGTGCTCATGTGTATGTGTGTGCATGTGTGTACTTGGTGCTCCTAGAGCAGCATATGCACAGCAGTGAGGCCAGTGCTGCTTCCCTCTCGGGGATCCCCTGCCAGGGCTTTCTAGCCTTTTCCAGAAGGGCGAGTGCCATCAGTTGAAGAATGAGAGCACCATTTCCAAAGCAATTAAAGACTTGGCAGAGATGGCCTACAGGGCTGCCCACTGCAGAAAATTGGGTTGGAGGGCTCTGAACTGCATCCCATTCCTTGTTTCTGCTCAGGGCCTCTGAGGAGCTCTTATGGATAATACCTAGGGTAGAACAATGACCCTGATACCACACCAGCAGTTCCTCTGCTAGATTAGTAGGCAGTTCTGGGAATATTTTTAACTTGTCGCTTTAACAAAAGAGAGACAAACTCTTATGATACAGCATTGGGCATATCTTCTTATATATTGCTGTGTGACTTTTAGCGTTTTTACATAGCTTGACTACAGGTACCTGGACACATGGTGCGACTCTAAACACTGGGCTACAGTGTTGCTGTCTATGAGCTCTGATGAAATCAGACTTCTGCCAACATCCTCTTTTGAAATTGTACTGGCTGACATCATAAGTGGTTTAAAAAAAGGAAAAAAAATGTGTATTCTACTTTATGTAAATGTGTATTCTACTTTATGTAATCTGAATTTGCATTTGACCTTATTGAGATGACTTTGGTTTTCAAGTTGAGGTTTCCCACACAGTCACTGGCAGAGCCTGAGCAGCCATCTTGGCAGACATGTAGTGTCTTCCAAGGCAGGAGACAAAGGGATTTTTCATCCATTATTAATTGATGTCCCTCTTCAGCAGACCAAACATGATTCTACTATATAGCTGCCAAAATTGTTCCAGGCCCACAAAAGAACAATAAGTCATTCTTCCTCAAGTGTGCTTCATGATACCTAATTTAACAAATGCTTCCAGTAGCTTTTCAGCTTCTTTTAGTAGTCTCATTGCTATGTTTGATGACATATTGGGTATTTTTATGAGCAGTGGTCCCAGCCATTTTAGTGTTCCCATGGCCAGTTCCAGAAAGCATCATTCCTCCAATCCAGTACAAAAGAGTATGCCAAAATGGAAAGCGAACCCCTAAAACTGTTACATACTATCCATATGGTGTCACCCAGATGCTCCCCTTATTATCACATAGTGAGGACAGGAAGCTTGGCTTTTTCTTTGTGACTTCTCTACCCTTTCCATTCCATGTTCCTGTACTTGGTAGGTTTCCAACTGGTTTGGCAACAAACGAATCAGGTACAAGAAGAACATCGGCAAATTTCAAGAAGAGGCCAACCTCTATGCTGCAAAAACAGCTGTGACAGCTGCGCATGCGGTGGCTGCAGCTGTGCAGAACAACCAGACCAACTCACCCACCACACCCAACTCTGGTATGTATGGCACGCTCACTCAGCCAGACAGACCTCTGCCATAGTGCCCATCCCACAGACTGTGAAGCCGCAGCCTCACTGAGGGCACAGTGGAGCTTAAGGGCAAATTTGTACTCACTTGAAGGCTTCTTGTGGAGATATTCTATGCTGGTACCTACTGTTCACAGTGATTATACTTAATCGTAGCCTTTAATTCAGCAGATAGGCAAAGCTCTATCACATACTGTTTGTGTATCACATTAGGATCATTGGTGGTCTGTCAGAGTGAATCAGCAGGTGAGAATGTGTGCTGATTGCTGGATGTTGGGCACTTGGCTGCAAGCTCTAGGTGCAGCCTTTGTCTGTGCCATGTAGCTTGCTGGACTTACATATAAAGATAAGGCATTGAACTCATGACTGCATTGACGTATATGTGTGGCAATGGGGATTGAACAAGGGCTTTGCATATGCAAAGCTCAGTCCTTTGCCACTCATCTACATAACTAGTCCTCTTATTTTATTTTATTTTATTTTATTCTTTTGAGATAGTCTTACTAAGTTGTCCAGAATGGCCTTGAACTCCATCTGGCCTCAACTTGGCCTATTCCTCTGCCTCAGCTGAATAGCTAGGATTACATGTGTGTACCACCACAGCTGGCTATAAGTGCACTACTTTTGACAGAACATTCTGTTGAAATTTTATGTGGCATTCATGATGGAGTTAGAAGAAATGTCTTATTTTTAATTTTATTTATTTTTAATTTCACCTGCATTAGTGTTTTGCCTGCATGTATGTCTGTGTGAGAGTGTTAGATCCTTTGGAAGTGCAGTTATATATAAACAATTGTGAGCTACCATGTGGGTGCTGGGAATGAACCCAGGTCCTCTGCAAGAGCAACCAGTGCTCTTAACCTCTGAGCCATCTCTCCAGCCTCAAAGAAATGTCTTTAAGTTACAGGGAACTTGACTGACAAGTGAAAGGTACAGCTAGCCCAAGTGAATGGGTTTGAGGGCTTGAAGACTTTCTACGAGATTTTAAAATACATATTTAAAGGTCCAGCAGGAAGAGTGTTTGTTTTCTCACACCCCCATCATTTTTGGTGGGCCATAGAAAGGTAGGGTTATAGCTAGAAAAGAGCACGAGAAAAATGTGTCTTCTCCAGGTAATTCTCCATCATAACAACCACGTTGAAGAGCTTGTTTGATGACTAAGTCTGGAGAGAAATAGAAACAAGGAGAAGGCTAGGGCCAGCTCCTGGGTGCTTTTCTGTCTGTTTTGATTTATCTCTGGTTTTTCATTTGGGTTTGCCCTCTATAAGGTTTCTCCTGTGTGTAATGTGAGTGACAGGACCTTCTAGAGCTGGAGTTAATGCTCTGTCCTTCTAGAGCTGGGAATGCCTCTTCCTTCTGTGTCTCTCTTCCTTTCCCTGCCTCTAGGTCTTAGGGATTGTGTGTGTAGCTCTCTGTTATTCAGCTACTTAACTCTTTCCTTTCCAGGTTCTTCTGGTTCTTTTAACCTCCCAAATTCTGGGGACATGTTCATGAACATGCAGAGTCTGAATGGGGATTCTTACCAAGGGTCCCAAGTCGGAGCCAATGTGCAATCACAGGTAGGAGAAATGCCCCAGCTGGGGCCTTTCTGGCAGGGTAGGGTTTGGGCTCAAAACTCCCCACTCTGACCCATGGAAGTGGTCTGCACATCCATGCAGACCTTGTGCTGGGTGCATCCAAACGGGACACATTTGCCCACCTCTTAATTCAGTGAGAAGTCAAGTGGACAATGCCTTTGACGATTCAAAGCTTTGTGAATGCATTCGGCTCTGGCTTGAGCTCATGGAGATAGGGGCAGGGCTTTGTTATGACAGAACAGAAGATTGTGTGTGCCTGAGAGAGGGAGGGGTGGAAAGAGAGGGAGAGAAAATGAACAAGAGAATATACTGCTCTTATTCCTGCAGTTTTGCAAGTCAGAAAACTGAAACCTGAATTCTTAAAGCAGATTCCAGGTTCAACCCTTTCTTGTACTCTTAACTGAGAGCAAGTCTTATGCACTGGTGGTCGGGATGGGTGTGTGCTGGGGTGGGGAGATTGACTCAGCATTCATTATCTGTGAGTGGATTTTCACCCACAGCCACACACATTTGCTTGTTGTAGATGGAAAATCTGCTTTACTATGAAGATGCTATTGTCTGGCTGGTGTGAAAAACTAAGGTGTTTGTGTTTAAATATGCAAGGAATCTTTGAAATCCCTCCAGTCACATTTGATTGATAAATTTGTCTTTCATTGAAGATGCTCCACCCTTGTGGCACACGTAATTCAAATTGTTCCCTTTTGTAAGTGATGGTGTTTTAATAGATTGAGGTGATGAATTCTGTTCTGTCTCACTTCTAGGTGGATACCCTCCGTCATGTTATCAATCAGACGGGAGGCTACAGTGATGGCCTTGGAGCAAACTCACTGTACAGTCCACATAACTTAAACGTGAGTACCCTGGGGAGTCAGCTGTGGGAATGAACAAGTTAATAGTCACTGGACTTGGCTCCACATCTTGTTGCAGTTGGGGGGCAGCAGTTTCATTTTATGGACCTCAGTGTTTGGTGTTACATCGCTGTCCTTTGAAGCCCTCACAGATTCCCAAGAGGGGCTGGTGTCCTATCATCGGTGGGGGCTTAAGCACCAGCTCATTCAGAGACATTTTCTAGCAGCTATTCTACTGTGTTTGGGAGATGGTGGGAAAACAGGTCATTTATTTTAGAATCAGGCAGCAGGAAAATTCCCCAGCACAGAGCAGATGAAGGTGATACAACCTAGGAGGCCCAGCATATTGGTAACCATGCTAAACAAAGAACCCCATTCTTTGGGCAGCTGGCTGGGCTGTGGGCCTGGGGTGCAAAATGGCCCCTCCACTTTAATGATACAGTAAACTTTCTACTGATTCACAAACTTTCCCTTGCTTCCTACCCTGACATGGACTGGAGGCGTCAGGAGCTTCCTGTTCCAGGACTTGTGCTAGCAGAAAGGAGGAGAATGGCCTCCATTTAGGGACTTCGTTTGCTCTAAGAGTAAATATTAATGACTTAAAAAGTGATTGAGGATGTTCAATTGTAAAGGAAAAAAAGCACCATTAAATACTCAAATCTCTCACATTTGAAATGTCAAATCTTTCTTTTTGGGTTTATAAATAACTCATAATAACCAACAACAAGCCGGATAAAAAGCCTTTTAGTTGCATTTCTCCTTTTTCATTTAAGTGTTTTGAAATGCTTCAGAGAATGTGCGATATCCTTATCAACATGATAAAATATGAAGCCGTGATTGCCTGCAGCATTTTACAGACATGAATTCCATCTTCACTGATGAGGCTTGATAAGACGCTGTTGTATAATACAGTGCATAATCTCAAACCACCAGAGTAAGGATTAATTTATTTTGAAAAAAAAAAAAGAAGAAGAATGCTCGCTGACAACCTCTCCTGCAGCTGCCATGCAGGGGGGAAATATTGTACATTTGTTGTTTATAAATTTGGATAAAAGAGGACTGATGCTTACTTCAGGTGGGATCTCTCTAGGCTTGGATCTTTTCCTACGGAGATTCTCATACTTGAGGGGAAACAGTTTACCTTTTAGATAGGGGGTACACATGGGCTTGTCACTACCCAACCTGTATGACTGAAGCTTTCAAAAACAGTACCATGGCTTATTTCATCCTATTTCCCTTTTCTACCCTGAATTTGATATCTCAAGCTGCAAATTACTTTTTCCATTTAGTCTGTCAGTGCTGTAGGTTTCCTTCCCACCCCTTCCCCTTGGTCCTAGAGCAGTGGTTCTCAACCTCTGGGTTGCAACCCCTTTGGGAAAATTACAGTTATGAAGTAGCAATGAAAATAATTTTATAATTGGGGGGTTACATAGCATGAGGAGCTGTGTTAAAGGGTCACAATGTTAGGAAGGTTGAGAGCCACTGTCCTAGAGAGAAGGAAGGGGCTTTATATGCTTAGCTATGCAGTGAATCAGAAGACAAGGAGCTCTTTAAGGACAGCAGCATTGTGGCTCTATGACAGAGAGCTTGCCAAGCCTGCTCAAGGTCCTGGGTTCTAGACCAAGTTTCAGGAAGCAACAGCAATCACATACACAACTATTGTTAGGGAAGGAACAGTGGCCATGCCCAAAAGACCTTCAGATGGACTCTCTGGAGAATTACAGATGGACAGGAGGGAGGCAGAGAACCAAGGGGCCCTGTAGGTGTGGGGCTAGGCTGGCTGGAGCCTCAGGCAGCTCGCCCTTGCATTCCCTCAAGAAAGGCCTGCCCCGTCAGTTCTGCTCAGTGTTCCCCAACTCACAAGCCCAGCACCTCCCTCTTCTTGACTGACATAAAAATACGTAGCGACAAGCTGTCTGCCACAGCAGAAATCTGATCAGACATTGATTTCAGCAATTGCCTCTATAGGGCGAGACATGAGGCAGATTTGTTTCTGAGTACTGTTGGTGCTGGTGCAGGTTGGAGGCAGGAAGGGCCATTGGCATGTGCAGGGCAGCAGCCCCATCCCAACTAGGGGCTCCACTTGCAGATAATTGGAATCCTGATTTGAATAGCATGTGCCCCTCCACAGTTCATACATTTTCATTCTGAAAGATCCTATTTGGAGGGAAATTCTGGCCTTCATTTTCCAAGGGTTACATTAGCTGGCTGTCAGGCGTGTATGGAGAAGTGTGGCTAGTTTCTCCATGGGAACAGTGATAAAGCTGGCTGGAGTGTCTGCTTCCTGGATCAAGGTGTCATGTTGAGGGTATTCACTGCACCTTCTGAAAGGTTGCTTATGAGTGGTGATTTTACCAGCAGATCAGAGGCCACACTCCATGCCAGCTTGGGACTAGCTGAAGTCATCTTCACCAAGCTGATTTATTACCGGGTCTTTATTTGATGAGATGGATTTGTTTTACATACATTTCATACCACTTTAACACATGCTTCCAACTCCTGCCAAAGTGGGCCCCGAAAATACATTTTGCTAATGCATCTTTGCTCTTGTGTTGTCGGCTGGATGTTCTAAATTGGGGAGTGGAATTAATATGTAGACATGCACCCACTGAACTGTGCCTCTCCTTTCAGGCTAATGGAGGCTGGCAGGATGCAACAACTCCATCTTCTGTGACTTCTCCTACGGAAGGCCCGGGCAGCGTGCACTCGGATACCTCTAACTAATCCCCGGGGCTTTCCCAGCTGACATGCCTTGATAAGCGCATTCAGAGCAATAGGAGGAGAAGGAAAGCGTTTGTAACTCACCACCTACAGCTTTATGTAAACCCTGTCTTCTTAGAGAACTCGGGAAACCTGTTTTTTAAGGAATCATTATCATTTGTATTTAAACTTAAGACACACGTTTAAAAGAAAGCACTTTATCCAATTAGGCCAAGGTGTAACATTGTTGACAGTTCTGTGACTGTTTTATCATAATTTATTATTGATCTTTTACATTAATGGTTCCACAGTTGCCAGTTACTTGGCCTTAAGGGTAAGAAGTACCATCTATGCTAGATCCCAGCTATAGAGTATGCAAGGTTCACTTTGCCTGAGCTGAACCCTTGCAGATTTCCATGCAGACTCTCATTGTCATCCTTCTGTCACCGATGGGCTTGGAGAGGAGGCACTGTCTGCCTGTCTCCCCTAAGGAAGGCATATTTCAGAACTTCCCTCGTCATGTTTGTGTTGCCATCTCTTAAGTTGTAATTAGGTCAAAGACTGGTGGCCTCCTTTCTCCCTCTGAAGCACCAGAGCCTGGAGTCTGCACTGATGAGACCATGGATCCAGATTGCCTGAGATGAAGATCTCACTGCTACAGAGGTGAAAACAAAACCTGTCTGGGTTTGACCATGTGCACTGGGTGCTGCACAGACTTGTCAAGGTGTGCTCGTCCTCTGGGCAGCCGGGAAAGGCCCTGCTCTTGGGAGTGCTGTATATAGTGTAGCAAAAGAGTATTTATACATCCCACCAATCAAAACACAGCTTTATTACCTCATGCGAACTCATACAAACCAATAGAATCCCAACATGTTCTGTAGCTTAGAGCGCTCACTTACTACCTCTGAACAATACTCACGCTGTAGTTTGTCTCTTTCTTATCTTTTTGCATCTTGTAATTAACTCTTTGTTTCCCTTCACAAAATGTAATGTACATTGTAATCTTTTAAAAGAAAACTCAGGGTTGTATTTGCAACCCTTAAAAAGCCGAGATCGGCAACATTGGGTCTGACTCTTAACACAGGATCAGCCAAGCTGTTGTAAATACTGAGAAGCGTTTTGAATGTCCTTCATCTTGTTACTAACCATACAGGAAAAAAAATGAAGAAAAAAAAAGGCAGGTTTTTGTGATGCGTTCAGATTCAGTATTCAGCACTGTACATTTCACCCTGTGTGGCGGGCCCTCTCCTCCTTTTGTATGGTATGCGATTCTGAAACTGACTGAGTCGTGACAATAATTTGTGGCGGTGATTCTGATGTATTAAAAGCGTTCCGTGTCCTTTCTACTGGCTCACACCCTGGATTGACAAGTCTTCCTTGTGGTAGTTATATGTAGTTTCAAACATGAATAAACTTTGCTTTCCTGATTAAACTTGGATGTCATGTGTGTCTCTTCTCCTTGAGCCAGCACAGACATGGGGTAGGGATTGGGAGCATGTGTTTTCGAGGGACTGGGCCAGCAGATACATGGTCTATGGAGGTGAGGGTGACAGTGAAGCTCAGCTGTTGGCTGCTGTTCCTGGTGAGGCCTTGGACCATCCACTAGACCATCTCATATCCCTCCCTTCCCGTATTTATGGATTGAGAAACTGATGCACAGACCTGGGACAACCCAGGGCCCAACTTGACCCCAAACCTACTGCCCTAGTCACTTACAATCTTTTGGCTTAATGGTGACTCAGGAACTTGCTAGATGATCTTTTGATTTGCAAGAACCTTGTCCTGTTCACTTCTTTAAACTAGTTGGAGATAAGCAAAGGTTTGGAAAGAGTGGGCCTCACATGCCAATCAAAAGGCAATGCCCCCTTCCCCTTCTCTCTGTGTCTTAATATTGTCAGTTTGCAATATGTACAACCAGCTAGACATTTTTAACAGATTGGACTTTATTTTTGTGTTACTCAGATTGTAATAAAGTCCATACATTTGCATACATGCTTGTCATTAATGTCCAAATCTTTATAATAAAAGAGGCCATTGCATATAATTGGCCTGTTTACTATATCTCAAGGAAATTGACTCACAGGAAATCAGATTAATGTTAATCAGTTGCAGCAAATGTCTATGATAAATATATCTGTTTTCCTATTTCAGCTGGAAGAAGCAGGCAGAACAAGGGCTGGGGCCACCGCCCCCATTAATCTTGCAGCAGTTATTCTGTGCAGATAAACTTTATAAAATAGATTGCCCTCCACAGCTGTCCTCCCTCATGTGGGTGCTCAGCATGCCCATAGGAATCTCTCCCATGGCTAAACAATTATTTGCATGATTCAATTAGCTTGTAGGTTAGCCTTTCTTATCTTTGTACATAAAATAATCCCTGGGCTGTGTGGTTTTACAGACTAGAACCCATTGAAATATCTCACACACACACACACACACACACACACACACACACACACACACACACACACACACACACCCCTTCATTAGCATTCCCAGACACCCAAGGATCATCTTGGCTTTTGTCCTGGGTCAGCCTGTTGAAAGAAACACTCACTAGAACTTACTGGGGATTTCCTAGCACTTGGCAGGGACATGGGAAGAGTCTGTGGCTGTATTCTGGGGACACTGATGGAGAAACAGCTGTCACTGGCTTAGAAGATACTTGTGCAGTTTCCCTCCTCTGGGAGGGATATTTGAAGACTACACTGGCCTTCCTGCCAGCCTCTGGGATAAATATAGTTTATAGGCTTGAAGAGCATGTGGGCATTGGCTCCAAGGGTCTTATGTAGTGGTGGGTTTTTTGCTTTTTTGTTGTTGTTGTTTTTGGTAGATTTCAGCTAGGTATCTTGGATGGTGAAGTCAGTTCCACTCTACAGGAGCTGGATCTAGTTCTGCTGGTTCTGGTAGCCAATGTTTCATGGGGTGTTGGGAAGACAGATAAGACCTACCCATGGAGCCAAAGGTAATAACAGCAGGGAGCCACTCTCAGGCAGGGGGCCCTGCACAATGGTGGATGGATGAGAACATGGATGCTTGTGCAAGAATGTGTGCTCACAGTGTCAGGAGCCTCAGCACTGTTCATTTCTACCAGAGTGCCATTCACATGGAGATACCTAGGGCCTCCTGTCCCTTTTGTCTGAGTTGAGGGGCTGTGGAAAGTGGTCTCAGGATTGGATTCCTAGATTTGGGAAGGGGTAAATGTGTGCCATAGCTTGGGAAGGAATCATCCTGCATACATGGCCTCTGTTTATTGATCATCTCTCATACCTAGGCCAGTGTTGCTGACCTTCCAGCTACCACTGGTAGCAAGAACAAGAATCTCCAGTGAATGATGGTCATCATGCCTCCGGTGTGAGGTCCTTGTTTTGGCATGTGGCCAGGAGTGTCCATCTCTGTTCTCCTAGACGTTATGTGATTCTCCACCCATGCCTGAGTGTACTGAGGTGTATGTGATAATGACACCTTGTGTGGCGCCACATGTCTGGATCACCGAGTTCAGGGATGAACAATAGAACTAGTACTCTAGGACTGGGTCGGGCCTGGCACCATGACTGAGCACAACGCTAGGGCATGACCCTATGGGAACTTGATTGCTGCAGGGTCCTGTGTCTGGATTCTGTACACCCATGGTGTCTCTCCAAATCCCAAGCTCTGCCCAACTCTGGTCCCTGCATCCTTGATGATTCTGCCATATAGCCCACCAGGCTCTTGTCTTGTAAGTTTTAACACAGGCAACACCACACATATCTGTGATGTGCATCACATGCCTGGATATACAAGGTCACTAGAGTTGCTTGCTGTCCATTTTTTTTAAGGAGAATCTAAGGCTCAAAGAAGAGATGCCACCCAACCAAGGTCAGGCTGTGAAGGCTGAAAAACACTTGGCCAAATACATAAACAGATTTTAAGTCTGGGTGAGTCTTAACCCAAGCTAAATTTTTTATCTTTTGTATGTGTGTGTGGTGTGTGGGTGCTCATATATACACAGGTGCACCCATGCTTGTGTATGTATGTGGAGGTCTAAAGTTGACATCAAGTGTCTTCCTTGATTGCTCTCCACCTTACTTATTGAGGCAGGGTGTCTCCTTGAGGCTCTATGTGGGATCATGGCTTTAGTGCCTGCCTGGCTTCTATGTGAAGTCAGGGACTATGAACTCTAGTCCTTATATTTGAACAGTGGGCTCTTTATCCACTGAGCAGTCTCCCCACTCTCCAACCCACATCTTAAACCCCATGTCTGGTCAGTGTCTCTTTTCTGTCATGTTGAGCCTGTGAGCTTTCTGGGTCTGCTGACCACTGCTAAGCTGAAAGTGTAGGGATGGGTCCCAGGACTGCAGTTTGATCCCAGTTAGTCTGGGTCCCAGTGACCTGCTCCCTGCCTAGTGACTTGGCTGATATGCAGGGAACTTGCTTCCAGCCAGGCCCAAGTGCAGAGCCAGGATCCTGTTTCCTCAAGGGACACTCTCTGGGTCTGGTCCTGACTCTGTCACATACCAGCTGTGTGTGTCCTTGGGCAAGTCACATAACTTTTAAATGTGCATCAGCTTCTTTAGTGGTTATGTGCCTACCTCCTAGCATGACATGGTCAGGCACATTGATACTGTACTCTACAGATAACCCTGCTGATTCTGGAGTCTCTGATATGTATTAGTCTGTGATTTGCCTCAGAGTAAGTGCTGTTGTGCTGGTTTGAATAGGAATGCCCCCATAGACTCATGTGTTTGCATGTTTGGCCCACAGGAAGCAGCACTATTAGGAGGTGTGACCTTGTTGGAGTAGGTGTGGCCTTGGAAGTATGTCACTTCGGGAGCAGGCTTTGAGGTCTCATGCTCAAGCTATGGCCAGTGTGGAATGTAGTCTCCTTCTTCTGTCTGCATATCAAGATGTAGAACTTGGGGCTGAAGAGATGGATCAAGAGTTGAGCATTGCCTATTCTTCCAGAGGACAAGGGTTCAATTCCCAGTATCTATATAGCAGTTTACAACTGTCTGTAACTCCAGTTCCAGGGTATCCAACACCTTCACCATGGACATACATGCAGGCAAAATACCAGTCAATGCTCATAAAATAAAAAATAATAACAAATTTTTTAAATGAGTAAAAAAAAAAAAAAAGATATAGAACTCTCAGCTTTCTCCAGCACCATGTCTGCCTGCACATTGCCATGCTTCTCTCCATGGCAATAATGGACTAAACCTCTGAAAATGTAAGCCAGCCCCAATTAAATGTTTTCCTTTATAAGAGTTGCCTTGGTCATGGTGTCTCTTCACAGCAAACAAAACCCTGTGACAGGTATGTACTCAAATCCTCCTCATGTTGATGCCACACTGTTGTTAAGACCCAGGCAGATGTACCTTGCTTCCAAGCACCACCCTGCATTAGTACCAAGAGCTAGGGCACCCGAGCCTGGCTGATTTCTGTGTGTGACCTTGGGCACACCTTCTCTGAAGCCTTGGTTTCCTAGTCAAGTGGTAACTGTTCCTGCCTACCTCATGGTAGGTTAAGGTGGTTGGTTCTCCTCACAATTACTCACTGATGGGATGAGGAGGGCAGGCCTGAGGCACTTCCACCATGCATCAGAGTTATCAGGAATGGTCAGTTACCAAGTGGGGCTCTGTGAGTGGATTGTCCTTTTAATGCAACAGCTCAGGCTAGCTGTCCCCATGCCTCCAGGTTAGACCTTAGCAAAGGCCTCACCTCTTCACCATCCTAGGAAATAATAAAGGCCTGGTTCTTTTTTCCTGGTTAAATTTCAACAGAAAGTGTACGCATCATTAAATATGGAAATCCAGAATTTTATTAGCAATCTGCTAGATCTGAACTGACGCCAATTAAACAAAAAAGATATCATTTATAAAAAGGCAGAGTTCAACTTGTATTAAATATGAAATGCAATTTTCTCCTGGTTTTGATTTATTACTGGCGGTCCATTGTTCAAAGAAGCATGTTATATTTCAATAGAGAAATATTGTTTATTCATTAATATTTTAAAACAGGCTTATTGCTGTGCATGGCTCTCACCGAATGAAACTTATGATTTAAAACATGAATTAATAAACACATTTGAAAGTGTTAGACGAGATCACAGCCTCTCATTTTTCATTTTCCTGGGAGCATATTAAATTTTTATAATTCTGCACCTACAGTTTTTTCTTTTAAATAAAGACACAGATTCCGAATTACTCTGCTAATTTTAGGTACCTGGAAGGAAGGAAGCAGTGTCATGGGGACCAGAGTCAGGATGGCAGGATCCTCCAGAAGATAGGTTTTTCTTTGTAACATTCATAAATCAAAATGAATGAGCCTTGTGTGGGAGGCAGTGTTCCTGGGTGTGAAAATACTGGCTGGAGTGGACCCACGAGTGGGGCTGTGTGTGAGGTGTGCGTGGGTATGCCTCAGTTGCAACAGGGTGACAGAAACATGGGCACCTCAGCTGGTTGGTTGAGTATGTGCAAGCTGACTGCACCTCAGTTGTTCAGTCCAGTGGCCAAGTGGTGTCTATTGAGGGCCTACTATGTGCCAGGCAGCATGCTGCTTTCTGGAATGTGCTGGTCACGAAAATCTTCTTACCTTTCTCTTCCCATGCAGCTGCTCCAGTCATCTTCCCACCAGGGCCTGAACCTGTTGACTTTCTTCATGGTCACCCCCCACAAACACACAATAACAATGCTTTACATGCCATAGCCCTCAGGGAATGTTTATGGAAATGCCGGTGGGTGGACCTGGGGAAGAGCCTCTGTAGTGATGGCAGAGACATGCACAGTGTGCTTGAGGACCATGGAGCAATGGAGGCCCAGGTGGGTCAGTAGAGTGTGTCCCCAGAGCATTTGTGAGGTCTGCACACTGCTGCCTCCCAGTGATACATGTGCCATCCCTATACTATATGACAGGGAAGGAAGAAAGCCCTGGGGGATGGGGCAGGGTAAACTTGCCCAAGTGGCAGGATTGGGAAGATACTTGTCTCTAGGGGTTAGCCAGGTTCACACTCCCTCTCAACAGTTCTCAGGAAGCCAGACTGTGGTGGTGCTTTAGTCCTGGAGGCAGAGGCAGGTGGATCTACATGAGTTTGAGGCCAGCCTGGTCTACAGAGTGAGTTCCGGGACAGCCAGGACTACACAGAGAAACCCAGTCTTGAAAAACAAATGAACAAACAGAAGGACAGAAAGGGAGGGAGGGAGGAAGAGGAGGGGAGGGGAGGGGGAGGAGTGTTCAGGAGAGGTGTGTTCTGTTGAGTTCCCTCCAGGAGGCACATGAGAAAGTCACTCATTGCTACTAAAGCAGTATGAAGGGCTGGAGCCCTTGAGAGGTGGGGTGGTGCTGTTATTGCTATTGCAAGAATAGCTTACTTTTTATGAGAGGGGATGGGCTAGCTACTGCAGGAATGAGATAGCTGTTTTGAGGGTGGGTTGCGTTGTGAGAATGGACTAATTGTCGCTGGATTAGTCCAGTTACCATAGCAGTGGGTTAACACAGACTCCTGTAAAAAGTTCCCAGTGAAGTAAGTTTGGTTCTCTGTCTCCCTCTGCTAAGATTTGCTACACAAGTCATTGTTGGGCACTGACTCTATGTTTCTGGGCCCAGAACTGTGAACAAATGCTCTTCTGTCACTTACATGTTCCACAACCTGTGGTGCTCTGTTATAGCAGTGGAAGATGGACTAAGAAAGGAAGATTGCAAAGAAGGTTAAAGATGCCCTCGGGTGTATAGACACAGGGATATTTAGGGTAACTTTGGGAAGTCTGTCATCAAAGACTATAAAAGGAAAAGCCCCTGATGGTGTGGAATTAACCCTGCCCCTTAATTTACAGACTGACTAGGAAGGAAGTAAAGTCTAGCTTGCCCCAGAGTGTAGTTGACACACCCACTGTCACTCCACTGGAAAAATCTGATTCCCCACTCTCAGCAGCTCTCAACTGCAACAGCTCCTTGGTTAGGGTGGGGCTTTGTTGGAACTCTGTGTCCACTTCTCTGTGCAGGGCTTTTGTCTGGTTTGAACCTGTACAGATCTTGTGGATGCAGCCAAAGTCTCTGTGAGTTCACATGTGCACCAGCCCTGTTGGTCTGGAAGACACTGTTTTCTTGGCGTCATCCTCCCCCTCTGGCTCTTAACAGTCTTTCTACCTCTTCCACATAGATCCTCCAGTCTTGAGGGAGTGTGAGTCTCATTCCAGGCTTTCTGCACAGTGTCTACTTGTTGGTCTCTGTATTAGTTCCCATCTACTTGCAATAAAAGGCTTCTCTGATAAGGGCTGAGCAAGGCACTCATCCATGGGTATAGCAAGATGTCATTGGGAGTCATCTTCCTCCTATGTTCACTTAGTAGAATAATAGCAGTAGGTTTTCCCCTAGGTCCATGTCCTATCTAATCTTGGGTTCTTGGTCTCAATAACAGTGTCAGGTATGGGTTCCCATCTTGTAGAATGGGCTTTAAAACCAAGCAAAAAAGGGATTGGTTACTCCCATTACATTTGTGCCTTTATTGCACCAATCCATCTTGCAAGGAGGTCACCGTTATAGATCACAGGGTTTGTAGCTGGTGGATGCTGATTACTCCTCTCCCTTGCTAACCACCTGTGATTCCTGGGGCAACTTTCCAGGCCCAGGGTGGAATCACTGAGTTGTAGCCCATGGACCTCTTGAACTTAATTGATGGAGATCACATGGTTTTCCAATATGGTAGTGTCAAATTTCCCACTCACAGACTTGTCAACCACTCACAGACTTGTCAACTTTGCTGTTTTCAAGAACCTGGTATCCAGACAAGAATGAAACATCATGTTGAATTCCTGTCATTATCAACAATGTCAGCCTCTTTGCAGGAGTTCCTTATGCCTTTGCCTGTGCTCCTCTGTGATGTGCATCTTCAAGTTGTTTACTTGTTTTCTTTTTCTTTTTGCATGCATATTTGTGTGGCACAAGAGTATGCATGTGTGTGTGCATGTTTGTATGGGTGAACATGTGTGGAGGTGTGCATACATAACTGTGCATGAGCATGTAGAGGCCTGAGATCAATGTTGGATAGCTTCCTGGCTCTTTCTACACTTTTTGTGCTGGGGCAGCTTGATCCCAGAGCTTACAGATCCAGTGGGGTCCTGTGCTGGGATTAGAGTGCAGTCCTGGCCTCTCGGCATTCATTTGGTGTTGGAATTTGAACTCTGGTCCTCAGGCTTACACAGCAAGCATTTCACCCACCCCTATCTCCCCAATCTTGAAGGCTCCTATGTTGCTTACCTTTTTCTTGCTGGTTTATCAGGTATTTTAATGAACTATAGTACACTGCTTCATTGAACATGTTCTTACCCTTCTGTAATTACTGCCTTCTGTATTGTCTGAGGTATAGATCTGATCCCCTCACACACAGGTCTGAGGTGTCATCTCTGTCCACATGTGTGTCCTTCCATTATCCTGATTTCTCATGGCTGCTAGGTGGTTTGCCCACTTCTGCATCAATACCACACTGGCCCAACGCCAGAACCTTCTGAGTCTTCCTGATATGCAAAAGAGTGGTTTTCTGATATGCACTCACTCATATGTGGGTTTTAGACATAGAGTAAGGGATTACCAGTCTACAATCCACACTGCCAGAGAAACTAGTAAACAAGGAGGACTCTAAAAGAGACAAACATTGTCCCCTAGAGAAGGGGAAAGGGTCACGATCTCCTGAGCAAATTGAGAACATGGGAAGAGGGGGAGGGAACTACAAGAATGAGAAGGGAAGAAGAGGAAGGATGCAAAGGTCATGAGGGAGCAGAAAGGTTGAGTCAGGTGCAGATTAGAATAAAGGATATGTGATAGGTAGGGTTTTAGTTGGGGGTGTGGTAGGGGAGGAAGAGAGGGAGAAGAGAACTGGGATTGTCATGTAATTTAATCTTGTTTGTAATTCAAATAAAAAAAAGAGTGGTTTTCTTTCTTTCATTTTTGTTTTCAAGACAGGGTTTCTCTGTGTAGCTTTGGAGCCTGTCCTAGAACTAGCTCTTGTAGATCAGGCTGGTCTCGAACTCAGAGAGATCTGCCTGTTTCTGCCTCCCGAGTGCTGGGATTAAAGGCACACACCACCACGGCCCAGCTAAAAGAGTGGCTTCTTATATGTCATTTTTGTCTTGGCTCTTACATGTCATTTTATCTTATTCTTGGCTCAGTGTGTTTCTGTATAAATTTCAGCATCAGCATGTAAAGTCTCACATTAACCAACAACAACATAAACAGTACTGGAAGCCATATATGTCTATCAACCCAGACTGAGGTGGTTTGAGACCACCCTGGGCTACATTAGCGAAGCTGTGTGCTAGCTTGCTTTTTATTGGGGTGATCAGCACCCCAAACTAGAGCAATCACGGGAGAAGAGGGTTTATTTCAGCTTACAGGCTTCAGTTTGTCAGGGCGGGGGCTCAGGCAGGAATCTGGAACACAAACCCTGGAAGATTGCCACTTACTTGTTTGATCTCTGGCTTACTCATCCTGCTTTCTTATGCAGCTCAGGTCCCCTGCCCAGGGATGGCACTGCCTACAGTGGGCTGGACCCTCTCTCCTAAATCATCAATCAAAACATCCACACACATGGCTACGGGCAACCTGATGAAGGCAATTCTTCAATTAATATTCCATCTTCCCAGGTGACTCTGTATTGTGTCAAGTTGACAATAAGATGAGGAGTGACTGCTGTAGCACCTTGGTCTTCTGATGACCACAAATGTTGGCTGCTGTGAGGGAAGTTGTTGCTGTGGACAGGGGCATTGGGTACAGGGAGACCCTAGTCTATGTTTATTTGGTGTGTGTGTGTGTGTGTGTGTGTGTGTGTGTGTGTGTGTGTGTGTGTAAGTCAGAGGACAACTTTCAGTAGTTAGTTCTCTCCTTCCAATTTGTGGCTTGTGGGGATTGGATTGTCATTCCTGGCAACAAACACTGAGCCATCTTACTAGTACATAAATCTATATTAACATTGGGTCCACTCTTGGCACTACATGCCACAAGAACATTTGCTCAACTATGTTCATAGCAACATTATTCATAATAGTCAGATCTTGGAAACAGCCTACATGCCCCTCAACTGAAGAATGGATAAAGAAAATGTGGTATATTTACACAATGGAGTACTACTCAGCGGTAAGAAACAATGACATTCTAAAATTTGCAGGCAAATGGACAGAATTAGAAAAAGCCATCCTGAGTGAGGTATTCCAAAACCAGAAAGACAAATATAGTATGTACTCATAAGTGGATACCAAACATAAAGCAAAAGATACCCAGCCTACAATCCACAACCCCAGAGAAGCTAGAATCCTCTTCCAGAAACAGATGGAAGCAGATGCAGAAATCCACAAATAACCATTGACCCAAGTTCCTGAAGTACAATCAAAGTGAGGGAGAAGCCATAATATGAACAAAGGAGTCAAGACCATGATGGGGAAACCCACAGAATCAGCTGACCCAAGCTAATGAGAGATCACTGAGTCAGGTCTGACAAATGGGGAACCTGCATAAGACCGAACTAGACTCCCTTAAATATAGGTGGCAATGGTGTGACTGGGACAATGTATGAGAGCAATGGAAATGGGTCCAAGACCTAATGCTAATGCACAAACTGGCTTAGTGGAGTCCATTCTGTATGGAGAGATACCTTGCTCAACCTAGACATGGGGATGGGGGGTGGAGAGGTGCCTTGGTCCTGCCTCAATGAGAGGATGGAACAGACTTAGTAGACTTTCTAGAGGAGGCTTTACCCTCTCTGTGGAGCAGATGGGTGGTGGAGAAATGGGGAGAGTGAGAGGAGAGAAGCAAGGGGGACCTGGGATTGGAATGTAAAAAATAAATTAATTTTAAAATGAAAAAAAAAAGACAGTCTCATAGTTCAGGCTGTTTCCAAACTCACTATGTGGCTGAGAAAGACCTTGAACTCTTGACGCTTTTGGCTCTACCTCCCGGGTGCTGTACTTACAAAGCATGTCCCACCATGTTCAGCTGTATTTTGTTTTCTGGCATACCTGATGACATTTACTCACCATTATATCCATATAAAATAGTTTTGATGTTTTAAAAAATAAACCTCCATCGAAAAGGGAACACTATTCCGTTGCTGGTGGGAGTGCAAACTTGTATGACCACTTTGGAAATCAGAATGGCAGTTTCTCAGGAAAATGGGAATCAGTCTACCTCAAGATCCAGCAATTCCTCTCTTGGGCATATAACCAAATAATGCACATTTATACAACAAGGACATATGTTCAACCATGTTCATAGCAGCATTGTTTGTAATAGCCAGAACCTGGAAGCAACCTAGATGCCCCTCAACTGAAGGATGGATAGAGAAAATGTGGTACATTTACACAATGGAGTACTACTTAGTGGAAAAAAGCAATGGAATTCACAGGCAGATGGATGGAACTAGAAGAAACCATCCTGAGTGAAGTAACCCAGTCACAAAAAGACAAACATGGTGTGTACTCACTCCTATATGGATTTTAGATATAGAGCAAATGATTACCAGCCTACAATCCACATCACCAAAGGAACTAGGAAACAAGGAGGACTCCAAGAGAGGAATGCATGGTTCCCCCAGAGAAGGGGAAGGTGACCGGATCGCCTGAGCTAATTGGGAGCATGGAGGTAGGGGAGAGGGAGCTAGGAGAAAGAGAGGGGGAGAGGAGGAAGGGAGAGGAAAGGAGGAAATAGGGGAGCAGGAAGGTTGAGTTGGGGGAAGAATAGAGGAGAGCAGGATAAGAGATACCATAATAGAGGAAGCCATTGTCGGTTCGAGGAGAGCTCTGGCACTAGGGAGATTTCCAGAGATCTACAAGGATGACACCAACTGGCAATCTAAGCAATAGTGGAGAGGCTACCCTAAATGCCCTTCCCCTATAATGAGACTGATGATTACCTTATATGCCATCCTAGAGCCTTCATCCAGTGGCTGATGGAAGCAGAGGCAGACACCCACAGATATACACTGAACTGAACTCTGGAACCCAGTTGCAGAGAGGGAGGAATGATGAGCAAAGAGATAAAGACTGGGCTGGTGAAACCCTCAGAAACAGCTGGCCTGATCAAGGGGGAGTACATGGACCCCAGACTGATGTCTGGGAGAACAGCATGGGACTGATCCAGACCCCTGAACGTGGATGTCAGTGAGAAGGCCTTGGTACTCTATGGGGCCTCTGGTAGTAGATCAGTATTTATCCCTGGAGTAAGAAAGGACTTTGGGAGCCCATACCAGTGGAGGGATGCTCTTTCAGCCTGGACACATGGGGGAGGGCCTAGGTCCTGCCCAGGATGAGATGACAGACTTTGGGGATCCCCCATGGAGGGCCTCACCCTCCCTGGGGAGCAGAGGGGAGACGGGGTAGGGGTTGGTGGGGGATGGAGGAGGAGGGGAGGGAGAGGGAGCAGGGATTGACATGTGAAGCAGGCTTGTTTCTAATTTGAATTAATAAAAAATAATTTAAAAAAATCTTCCATCTATTCACCCCACTTTCTCTATTCCTGATCCCTTTGTTGTTTCCATACACTTGATTCCTTGGGAATATTATATGGTTGAGTCCATATAATAATATGTGCTTGATAACTCATCCCTTTGTAGCGCTGAATAGTATTCCATTGACTTGGACATACCACCATTTTTGCATGTGTCTGCTGAAGGGAGTCTTGGCTGCTCCTCAGTTTGGGTAATTATGAATGAAGCTGCTATAAATAGCTAGATCTAGTTTTTTGTGTAACTTGAAGTTTTTGGTTCATTTGAGTACAATTGCTGGATTATCTGCTAAAGGTGTATTCCTGAAGCAGAGGCCCAATGTATTTGCATCTAGGAAGGAGAGTTCCATTGCTTCACATTCTTGTCAGCATTTTGTGTTGTTGGTATTTTGAATTTTTGGGCTGTTCTGAGTGGCCTGCAGTGAAATTTCACTTTGTTTTTTAACATATGTGTTCATGTTCGTGTGTGTGTGTGTGTGTGTGTGTGTGTGTGTGTGTGTGTGTGTTTGCGCGTGCGTGCGCTTATCTGTGTATGTATGTGGAGACCAGAGGTTGATCTTGGTGTCTTCCTTGGTTGTTCAGCAGTCCAGAAACCTGACTAGGAGTGACAAAGGATTAAAAAAGACAGGCATAAGACACAAGTGGCCTGGGGTGGGCCATAAACTCTGATGGAGATATACCACCAGCAGCCTGGAGACTCAGTGAGTTTATTATATACAGCCTGAAGGAGGCAGCAGTTTAGCTAAACTCAGTTAGAGGGTCTGTAGGATTCAGGCTTGGGGTAGTGGTTATCCTGAACATGAAAGCTATGGGAGGTCTGTTTTACCTAAAGATCCATCCATTCACCAACATCCGGATTCGGACCAGGGGAGGATATTGTCATTCTCTTTAGTCTGAGGCATCGGTGTCCTCAACGTGGCCATGCTCAAGTCAACAACATATATCCACTCAGGACTTCATTCTCTCTCCATACTCCCTCCTCCACTTTTGTGAGATAGGGTCTTTCCCTGAACCTGGAACTCACCGACTAGATTCTATGGCTGGCCAGCAAGTCCTGGGGACCCTCCTGTGTCTGTCTCCTCAGCGCTGGCCTCACACGTGCACAGCACACACTCAGCTTTTAGGGATGGTGCAGAGCCTCTCCCTCAGGTCCATGCACTTGCGCAGAAGGCACGCCACTGATCATGCCGCCTCCCCAGGCCCTTCTCTCGCACAATCTCCTAAAGACACATGGTGCTGAACGATTCCATCTGCTGATTTTTCCATTTGGGTATTTTCTTTGGAAAGGCATCTGTCCAGGTCTTCTATCCATTTCTAAAACTTACTTGTCTGTTTCTTGTTAAATATTAACAGTCCTTTGATATTAGTAACAGTAGTGAATATTTTCTTAGAGTCTGTGGCTCATCTTATTCCAGTGACTGGTCCTTTGCAGAGCAGGATCTTCACGTTAGTGGTGTGGCTCTGCCTTCTGTGCCATGTCTAAAAACCCATCTCTGCTGAAACTCGTCAAGGCTTCCTGAGTTACCTTGAAGGAAGGTTGTGGTTTGCTTTGGTTTTTTGAAATGGGGGTCTCTCTCTATGTAGCCTCAGCTGGCCTGGAACTTGTCATGTAGACCAGGCTGGTGTGGACTCACAGAGATCTGCTTCCCCAGATCCCAGATCTGCTGGGATTAAAGATGCGTTCCACCACACCCTATTCCCCTGCAGGAGTTTTATAGCTAGCTGTGTGGCTTCACCCGTCTGTGCCACTGGAAAGGGGGCAAGGTCCATATTTAGACTTTGTCCTTCCCACATGATTTATTGTAGATGCTCTCTGCTCCATAGTTCTTGTTTACCTCGTTTGCCGTCAGCCGTCCATTATTTGGGATCTGTTTCAGGGACGATGGTTCTGTGGATGATTTGTCTCTGATTTCCCCCACAACACACTGGCTGTGATGTCTGGGGGGGGGGGGGAGAAGTCAGTCCTCTCCTCCTGTATCCAGATGGCCACTCTAGGTCTTTTGCCTCTCTCTATGAACCTTAACATCAGTCTAGATCTGCAAAATAACTTAGTGGCATTTACTTGCAACCATGCTGGACAGCCCAGGGTGGAAAGATCTGATGGGATTGAGGCTTCCCACCCACTAAGTGGGGCTGTCTCTCCTAGTAAGTATTCAATCTTTCCTTCAGTATTTTTTAAGGGCATTTTAGCTTTCCTCATATAGATCTTGTGTCAGGTACACAGAACATTGTCCTCTCATCTCCTGGGCAGAAGAGCAGTGGGAAGAGAGGCAAGGCTGGTCTGTGCGCAGTCTCAGCACCGGCATGTATAGAAGCCACCAGTCTAATACCCAGACCATGTAAATCCCAGGCAGAGTCCAGAGTGGCTTGGGGCAGTAGCTGAGTGATGCACCTATCTCCTATGTGTGTAGGGCCCCGGCTCCAGTGGATTCCTTAGGCCTCCCGTTCAGCCAGTGGCTCCTGGAGGTGTCAATGGGGACAGAGGTAAGGCTCACAGGGAGGTACAGGCAAGGGGCTCCTGGCTGAGGCAGCATCTGACTTGGGAGCAGGTCCATCCAGCATGGGCTCTGCCTTGGGCAAGGATACCTGGCCCTGAACCTGATCCAAGGGAAGGCCAGTCTACAGCCCCCCACTGTGTCTACCCCAACTGACACCTGTGACCAGAATATCTGGGGCAGCTCTCCAGGCCTGTGTGAGAGAAACCCCTTTGGAAAGTGGGCTTGACACTCATCCCTGGAGTGCCCCCCCGCCCCCCCCCCACTCCGCCTACTGTCTTGCAGGCTGCAGAGAGAATTTGGGGAAACTTTGTGCCAGGTGCACAGACCATTGTCCCCTCATCTCAAGGAGGCAGAACAGCAGTGGGAGGAGAGGCCAGGCCTCCATCAGAGGGAGTTTTCGCCCTGAGCTCACAGACTTTCTCGACTTCGGATTTACAAATTGAAAATCATTAATAATTCTAACCAGGCGGTGATAAATCTGAGATCTCTCTCGATGAACCCAGACAGCGTTTCATAAATCAAAAAGATTACTTAGGAATTTTTTAAAATCTGACGTCAAAATGTCACGGTTACTAATGGTTTCGGTAGATCTCGAGCGGTGATATATCATTTATCTATGCTACATCTCAGAAGTGACATGGGGGCAGAAACAGGATGTCTTTTAATATCTCAAATACAGCTTGGGCCGTAATAAAGGTGTTAACATGGTGTGGTTTCTTCCGGAGCTGGGGGTCTGATTGAATACTGTATGTGTCCCAAGGCCTGGGAAGGTCTGAGGCTTGGGAATAGTCTTCAACTTTCTTAAGAGGCAGAAAAGAAGGCCCTGAACCCCAGCCTGAAGAAGAATAGGCTTGAGTGGGGACAAATCCAGCTCTTGCCCACAAGAGCCAGACCCTAAGGCAGCCCCATCTCCCACAATTCCCTGGGAGTAATCTGTTAGCAGTGCTAATCATAGATCTTAAGAACTCACTGTGTCTCATTTTTGCATCTGAACCCAGAAAGGCATTCATTCAGGCTCCTCACGGCCACCCTGGGGCTCCCATGTCTCCCCAGGTCTACTATAATCTGGACCTGGAATATGAGAACAACCCCCTCCCCTTACACGCACACAAAGGCCTGTGGGTCAAAGGCTTACTTGGTTAATTAGCCTGTGGCACCTTGGGAGGTCATGGATCCTTTGAGAGATGGGCTCTGGTAGAAGGACGTGATGTCACTGGAGGTGTGTCCTCATGGTGGGTGCTAGAACACCAGCTGCCACCATGAGAACAGGTGACACTAGATTCAGAAGCCACTGGTCAGAATAAACCGTTCTTCCTGAGACAGTGATTTCTTCAGGTCTTGTCACAGTGAGGGAAAGCTGATACTGGCCAACCCTACCCCCCATCTGAGCTGTCCACACAGGTGGGCCTCTCCCTGCTCCTGAAACAGCTGCTCAGGCATACCCCTGTCTCAGGGCTTTTGCAGTCATCCATCCCTTGTGAAAGTCTTAGCCCCATGGCAGGTAGTTAATGAATGAGCTGTTGAAGATCTGTCTCAGAGGGGGTCACAATCACTTTAAACCCATTGGTTTAAACCCACACAAGCATGGAGAGAACACAAGGCCTTCCATGGGCTCAGAGTCCCCAGTCAGCCCTTTGGGCAGCCAGGCCTGGGCAGAGCTGGCTAGGAACATGCTGGGCTTCCACCTGAGAGCCATGTCTGTGTGAGCCTAGGTTAGGCCCTTCTCTCTCAAGCCTCTTCAGGGCCACTCCAGCCCAAGGGCACCCCAGAGGCCACAGGCAACTCACCTGCCTGCTGGGTTTCTTAGCAAGAGTCATAAAAGACCTTCCAGTGGTAGGCCCGCTTCTCTCCTGGCTTTCCTGGCTCTGCCATCTTGTGATGAGGGACCTTGTCTGAGGCTCTTTCTCTCCCTCTAGTTCCCCCTCTTCCCACTGGGAGCCCATGACTAGGACTCTGCCTTCAGAGACTAGGGGATGAGGTGAGCAGGCAGCATGGGGAGTGTTCCACGTGTCAAGCATTAAAGCAGTGGTGCTTGGTAACCAGCTCCTTATTGTACAAAGGAGACACTTATGTGAGTCCCAGAGAGGGACAGTGCCTTATCAGAGGATACACAGCACTGATCAGGAAGCACCAGTGATCTGTCTCTCCCCAGATGTCTGACTTAATTAGAAATGGGCTTTGGGCCTTTGCATGTGGGCCTGGTGATTCACCCACCTGTAGTTGCAGACTGTGGTAAGGTTGATGTTCTGAGGGCCTGAGATAGCCTAGACAAAGAGCCAGAGCCTGCTGGGTTGTGCAGGCAGGACCTCTGGGGCATGGGTGTCCAGGAGGAGATTCAGGGGAGGCTGGGGCTACACCAGTCCCAAAGTTAGCCCATTTTGAGCTGGTCCACATGGGCCTTCTCTCCCTATGTCCACCACTGCCAACCTTGGCCTCCTCAACTCTTTCCACCCAACCCCATACTGAACCAACCTTCAACCCCTTTTCTCCAAGCTGCTGGTCAAATGGCTCTGAAATGCTTGTCTGATCCTGCTCAGAGGTCTCCCATGACTTCCCACTGCACACGGGATGGGTGCTGAACTCCAAGTCAAGCTCCCTGGCCCCTGTGAACTTGGAGCCTCTTCCCCTTTCCTCTGTAAGCTTGGTGCAGAAATTAGAGCTCACCATTCCCCGCCATTGCTGCTCCCACCCCCACCACCCAGGTTCACCCTTCTCTTGAAACCTGGAATTGGGGCAGCTCTCCCAGGGAGCCACTGCAAAGCCCTGAGCATGCCCGGCATACTTCTTGGCACCTCCCCCGTTTCACTCGTGTTTGTTTTGGGTCAGTCTCAGCATTCGGTTTTTTACAGCTTCCTGTCCCTGCATACAGTAGATGCATAGCTGGTGCTCCCCACAGTCTGGACCTGTCTATCACAACATGCTCTGTTCTTTCAAGCAAACAGATGAAGCAAGGTGTCCTGGGCACTTCTCATTATCCATCATCCCCACTCTATGCAGGTCCCTGATGAGGAGGCTTTAGTGTTGGGATAGATTTGTACTTGAGGTCTGACGCTGCCCCTTTCCAAGTGGCCCTTCTAAGCCTCAGTTTCCTTGTATGGGAAATGGGGTGAGGGTCACAGTACCCATATGCACTGAGCATGCTCTGTGAACTGGGCCATGTGCCCTCTTGGGTTATTTCAGTCTGGGCGCAAGCTCCAGGAAGGCAGATGAGCCCCACCCCCACCCTGGGCTCTGTGCTCAGGTGGTCTATGGTGGGGCTGAAGGAGCTTTAGCAGCAAATGTGCCGGCTCACTGTCCCAGTAAGCTAGCCTTTGGCCTGGGGCTTAAGACCTCCTACAGAAGCCAAGGTTACCCAGGCTAGAACAGAGATGCTCCCCATGTCTGGTCCAGGTCCCCATACTATATCCCATGCCACTGCTTGTGTCTTGGGAACCTCATCCTGATACTGGCCTGGGCCAGATCTCTCTCTCTCTCTCTCTCTCTCTCTCTCTCTCTCTCTCTCTCTCTCTCTCTCTCTCTCGTTTTGGTTTTTATTTTATTATTTTTTTTTATTTTTGAGACAGGGCCTCATGTAGCCCAGGCTGCCCTAGACCTTATTGTTCTTATTGTTTAGCTGAGGATGACCTTGAACTCCTGATCCTCCTGTCTCCACCTCGAACATTCTGGGATTACAGGCAAGGACCACCATGTTTGGCCTGCCTTCAGTGCTTCTATCATAGTAAGTTCTGTCTCTTGGAGAGCGGCTCCTTCCAAATCAACCTGATTGAGAGGGGTAGGGGCCACAGGGACAGCAGGAAACCCCAGACCTAAACCCCAAACCTCAGACCTGAACCCAGCACAGCTCTTCCATCTCCAGCTGGCTGCCCCAGCAAGGCACTTACTACCCAAGTCTCAGTTTCCCCTTTTGGAAAAAGGAGAGTCTGTATATATGCCTCCCTCTAGAGGTTAGTGAGGGACTAGCTCATCAGTGATGACTGACACTCAGTTAAAAAGACCAGGTTACCCCCCCCCCCCCCCGAGCATCTCCAGGGACAATGATGAACCCCAGTCTTGGGACTCCCTTACTATTTCACAGATGAGGAAACCATTGCCCTGGAAAGCAAGACGCTTGTTGAGGTCACACCACAGGGAGACACCAGCACCAGGGAGTCTGAGAAGCCTCCCTAGCCCCACATCCCCTAGCTCCCGTCAGGCGTGCTAGACCCTGCCTGGAGACGTTAACCCTCCCCGAGGTGACATCTATATAAATATTGTTAATGGCCCGCACATAATGTTAAGTCAGGTTTTACTGGGCACCCTCGTCCAGACTGTGGATTTATAGTCATAGGGTTTGAGGTAAATGTTTATTGGGCCAAGTGAGTTCTGGGCCATTCTCTCCTGGCTGCTGGCTCCCTGGGGCTGCCCAAGGGCCCCGTCCACCTGTCAGAAGCATGCCAGGATAAATCTCACCAAATGAAATATTTATTAATTTTGCTAACCAGCGTTGATCTCATAAATTATGGCGACTTTTTCATGAAATGATTATTAACATCCGAGACGCGGTGTTAATGGTTTATTGACCGAATGTGGGATAATTAGGCCTGGGACCATGGCCTGGTCAATCTGGGCCAGGCCAATTTGGCCAGGATTATGCCAATGACCTAGTTCATATGGCAGTCAGGGTCATGAGGAAAGTCTATATTTGGGTTCTGGACAACTGAGCCCTCATCCATGAAAGCATTCCCTGGGGTGTCCAGTATGCACTAAGCCAGGCAAAGAGGTTCATGCCCTTGATCCCAGTCTTCCCTGGCTCCAAGCACTGGTGTTACTAGGGACAACTGCTCTATGGAGGTATCAGCAAGCACTTTGCCCAGGTGTGTTCTGCAGGAGCTGGGTGAGGGAAGAGCCTGCTGGGAGAGGGGGCTGTGCCTGCTGGGCTCCTGGGCTCACCTGTGCAAACACATCTAGGCACACCATGTGGCCTGCATGCCAATCTGTCCACAGGTATATGAGCCTGACATTGGGTGTTGGTGCCACTCTCCTCATTCCTGTGCTGCTGTGGCTGCTCGGAGACATCACTTTCTAGAGTGGCCCCACATGTGGCAGTCTGGTCAAGAAAAGTTATACCATTCCCCACAGGTTTCCAGAGTCTGCAGCAAAAACTGCTGCTACAACACCCCTTTCCAAGTCCCCCAGGAAGAACCACACAAGGATAGGGAGGGACAGTATCATTGGACTGGTGGTGGCATTCCACTCAAAGGTTGCTCTTGGATACTGGCATGGTACAGGGGCAGGGAGAAGGAGTTAAGGAAGTATAGGTGGAGTCTCACAGGCCCCTCAGAGACCTAAAAGGCCTGAAATATACTGAGAACCAAGTCACAGCAGCAATCAGTCACACTCACCTCTTCTCAGCACTGCTGAGGCATGGGGAGGTCCTGGGGCCTACAGGGGTCAGAGTGGAGCACTCAGAGACCATGTTAGGCCTTTAGGCCTCTGCATTGGTGGGAGCTTTCTCCCACTTCAAGCATTGGCCTAGCTCTCCTCAGTAATGAGAGGCTATTCCCTGCTGTGGGGCACTTCCTTCCTGCCACTTATCACCACTTTGAGTCATTTTTATTTCTTCTTCCCCCACTGTTCTGTATTCCCTAAAGGATCTTCTTAAGGGTGTGGCCCAGCGCCCACTGTACAAATGAAAGAACTAACTGAATGAACAAATAAGTGCATGACAGAATGAATGAAAGAGTGAAAGAAGAAACAAATGAATGCATGAATAAATGACCAAGTGAATGTGTGGATCAAGGAATGAATGAATTAATGAGTGAGTGAGAAAATGAATGAATGAATGAGCAAACAAATACACAGATGGTCCCCCAGGTCCTCCTGGAAGCATCTTCATGGTTGTGATGGGTAATCATAGTTGTAAGCTTGATGAGAGTTAGAGCCTCCATGGAAATGAGCCTCTGGGAATGTCTGAGGGAAAAGAAACTTGGCTAACCAAGGTGGGAAGACCCATCCTAAATGTGGGTTGTACCATGGGCTGGGGACCCAGACTGAATAAAAAAGGAGAGGGGAGGTGAGAGCAGCATTCATCTCTCTGCTTCCTGACTGCGGACGGACGCAGTGTGCCCAGGGGCCTCCTGTTGCTGCCACCATGCCTCCTCCAGCAATGATGGGCTGTACCTTCAAACTGTGAGCCAGATGAACCCCTTCCCCCTAGAGCAGTGTTTGTGGGGTGCTCTGTTGCATCAGTGACTAACATGGCTGATGCTCTGGCCAATGGTAATGTTTCTTCCCTTCTCAGCAGCCATGTCTCCCTCCTTTTCCCCTGTCCTGTGGCCACGGCATGAACTAACCTCCGAGAAGACACCAAGCAGGCCCTGCTCTCCTGAGGCCTGGAGGCCTGGCCCACTCTTGCTGGGCCTCCCTGGGGCATACCCTCCCCCACTCCCCACCAACCCTCCCTTCAGCTGCTGTGGCTCCTGGCTGACCTTTCCCTCCACTGGACCCCTGCTTCCCTTTCTCTGCTCTGGTTTCACAGTCCTCTTTGAGAGTTTTTTTTCTTCCCTCCATGGCGGCACTTCTCCCAGTATGCAGGGCCAGGAAGCACGGGCTATGAGGCATGTCACCCTGTGCTAATGCCAAGCCCTCTAGGAATACTAGATGAAGTCACCAGACTATGTGTGGAGTGCCAGGTGCTGTTCCTAGTGGCCTCCCATCACTGCCCCTGCAACACCCAGTCACCTCCCCTGCCCTTGGGTGCATCTGACCCATAGTGGCCCATTTCTTGTCTTTTGTGGGCTATCCCTTATGAGGGAGGGGTATCGGGTGGCTTGACCATTAGCTAAAATGGGGTCCATGTATTTGTCGCCTCTTGGGGCCAGGCCCTCAAAAGTGAGATGAGAGCCCAGAAATTCTGCTGTTTGTGTTTTGCCTCTACCCTCCCTCCTGACCCATCTGCAGTGCTTCAGGTAACCTGAGCTGGATCCATGCATCTGCCTGGCTCTGCCACATGCAGGTGGCCTTGGGCAAGGTCTCACACCGTCCCAGTGGCAGGCCAGAGTGTTAGTCACCTTCCCCAGGAATTCTGGGAGATTAAACTCAGGACTGGAGCCAGCACAGAGGACGTGTTCTGAGGGCAGCCAGTCCAGAGTCAGCTAGATGGAGGAAGGCAGCCAGGCTGGGAGTGGAATGTCCCCCACACGGCAGTCTCCTCTGGAGGCCTTGCCCACTTGGGGCTTGAAGTAAGACTCCCTTTCTATTGCAGATTTGGTACCATTGCTCTGCAGTGACAGGGTGGACCCTAGTGGCAGGACAGTCCTGTGTGTGGCCAGAAAAGCATCCTAGGATATCCTAGGCTGCTAGGAAAGTGAGGTGGCTCTGCTGAGGGACCCAGGGCTATTTTGCTTGTAGAGAATTCTGTGGGATTTGGAGCTGTTTTTGTTTTGTTTTGTTTTGTTTTTTTTAATTCCCTAAATTTCCCCACCAGAAGCTGTTCTTCAGGTCTGTGCTAGAACAAAAGTGTCTTCAGGAATCTGCTTGGGGACAGCTGCCATTCAGCTTAAGGCCTAGCACCCAGAGCCGGTAGCTTTTGGGATCATTGGATACCTCCACCCACTGAGGGCCCTCAGCACCAGTTGAAAAGGAAGCAGCGCTCAGCCCCCCCCCCCCCGCCAGAGACCCAAATGAGAATTTTAATGAGGGTTTATTTTTAATAAAGGTTAATAAAGTTTAATTAAATTAAATTAATAAAGTCTAATATTTGCCAAGCTGTGTGTCAGGCCTGGGTGTGCTGGGATTAAGCTGTGTGTTTGTGCTCCAGGGTTGGGAGGATGGGGATGGAGGAGGGATGCAGGGATGGGCTGGAGAGGCAGGTTGTGTGCTGGGGCTAGGGTCTATGTTTATCTTTAGTAGGTCTGCCACCAGCCTCACTGAGCGGAGGGTGCAGGAGGCTCAGACTCCAGACACCACCCTCATAGAATCCAGACTTGCTATCTCTAGAGCTGGTATCTTCCTACCTTTGAGACAAAGAAACAGCTTTAGAGAGGTGGACTGACTGGATCTAAGGCCAGAGGCGCGTGCGGGGGGGGGGGTTGAGAAAGAGGTAGGCGCCACCAATGGCCTCTTGCAGCTGGTGGGGCCATGGTGGTGTGTCCTATACTAGTATGGAGGGCTCTGCAGTGAGTGCCCTCCCTGCACCCCATGAGACCATCTTGGAAGTGGGCATGGGACCCTTAGGGGCTGTGAAAGATACAGCAGATGCCTTCTGTGCTGGCTAGAGCAGAGCAAGCTAGCTCCAAATGCCAGTCACTCCACTGTCCTAAGAGTCAGGGACGAGCTGTCTGATGGTGGAACAGTCTTTCAGAAGGGAGCTAAATACAGCAGAGGCTAGGAAGTGAGCAGAACAGGAGAGCTTTCCGGGACAGTAACATAGCTTCTGTGCAAACTCTGCCCGGTGAAGAAGGGTTAGGAGGGGTGGGGGAGGGTGTGCTGGAAGAGGAGCCTGCAGGACCACAGAGTGAAGGGACAGAGCAGGGCTGGGGGGAAATGTCCAAGCCCAATGGTGCCAGGCTGAGAGGACTGGGCCTAGAGTAGGAACTCCAAGGCTTTTGAAGAAGGGATTGGCCTGGACTCCACATGCCAAGCAAGAAGCTGAGCAAGCCTGGGAACCAAGATGTACCAGGAAGGACAGCTGTCTCTGGCAGGTTTGGGTCTCCATGTCAGAGAACAAACGCCTCACTTTAGGACATAGTGGCTGCAACCTTCGGGTGGGGGGCTTACATGTTGCTCAAACTGGCTGTGTGTGTTGCATAGCTGTCTCCATGGACCCTCACAACAGCTCTCAAAGGGAGCAAATTTGATCAGCATCATTTTATAGATAAGGAAACCAAGAGCACTACCATGACTCTTCTAGAGCAAGCTTTCTTAAGCTTTTTTCTATCACAGCCTCTTCACTCCTGAGGAATTTTATACAATCCTTAGTATATAACCATATAAATTACCTAGTTTATATATGACCCAAACATCTGTTGGCAACAAGTCATAAATAGATTTATTTTAAAACAATTCTTTGGTATAAATATAATTTTTATCACTTATGAAAGATTTATTAAACGTAAATTTTCACAGTAACGAGGATGTACATGCATGTTTACATTTGCCGCAAAGAATTAAATGCTGGCTGAATATTTGATACTGCAGGACAAGCAGCATTTCAATGCTTTTCAGAGTTGATCAATATTTTGATTTTATCTTTGTCAATGCTGAGAACACAACTATGCATAAATACATAGCACAAAGTGTCAGAAGTATGTTTAGGGCTATTTCAGAAATTGTGGAAGACCCTCTCCTGGTCCCAAGCCAAAAATCAATAAATGGTTTTTTTAAATAGGAAACTTGAAGAGTGTTTAAAAATCAAACATTTTAACACAATACAACCCAAAGACACACTGACACATGCTGAGGAACGATGGTGGCAAATGTTAAAAGTCATTGCTTCTCTTATCTAAACCATTTCACTTCTGTGAGAAAAGTTTACACAGTGAAAACACTGCAGTTCATACCGTACAAGAGACTAGAGCCAGCGAGCTGGCTCCAAGGATAAAGATGCTTGCTGCCAGCCCTGATGACCTGAGTTTGATCATCAATATTCTTACGGTAGAAGGAGAGAACCGACTCTCTAAGGTGGTTCTCTGACCTACTCCTCATGCACATTCTGGCCCTGTCACCCACACCCAAATACAAATAAATAAATGCAACAAAATATTACATACAACAGTCTTGTGTCTAAGTCAAGCTGCTTCAGAGAGTAATGTTTATGCATTTTGAGCTGTGACAGTGCGTTTGTGAGTTCAGAATGACGTTTCTGTGAAGTCTTGGGAAACAACACCGGTGAGCGACGCCAGAGATGCCTTGGCTTCCCTACATGTTTGGTTTTGAATTCACGTTTGGCCTCTGGGTGTGACTCTCAATGTCATTATATCCCCAATCTTCATAGACAGTTCTTTGAGCCCCGTGGAGTTCAGCAGCCAGGCTTCAGAACGTGAATAACACAGGGAGGGAATGCGGTCTGTAAGCACCTGCCCGGGGCTCCACAACTGGCTGCTGGCCCCTTGGGTGAAGGGCTCAGGCAAGCAGGGCCAGCTGGCGCCCCGTGCCCAGGGCAGACGTCCCTTGAGGGTCTCTGGCGCCAGCATGGTGGGCAGCCCCTCCCTGAGCTTGTATGAGAGATGGCAAAGCATTATTAACAAAGGCATTGATTTTCCTATCTCTGCTTTATGTATTTTATTAGCCAAACACTCTACCGTGTAACCACTCAGCGCCACGCCGGCAGGCGATGAATCTGAAATGCCGGGGCACGTAAAAGGGAATTGACCGCATTGCTTATGCGCCAACGATGAGAATAACAGCAAAAGTGTAATAAAATGAATAGCACCCAGCAATGGCCATAAAAAAAAATATGGCCCAGGGGACTGTGAGATTTCCTGGGCTGCGAAATATCTGAGTGTGGGGTCGAGGCCCTGGCAATATCCATCCATGTCTGTGGCTCTGCCCCTTGCCAAGGTTGCTCTGTGCCAGCCACTGGCTTCTTCCCCAGCCATAGTAGGTAGAGTTGGCCAAGACGTTTTTCATTTGGAGTGTGGGGGGACCCAAACTGGCTAGTTTGAAGCAACAGACCAGACTAGAGAGCTGGAACGAAGCCCAAGAGCCCAAGCTGTGCCACTTTTGAAGCTTGCTGACCCTCTCTGTGCTGACCTGCCTCTGCATAGGGACAGAGCAGGCCTGTCTCAGGAGCACTCACAAAGCTATAACCACCAGGGACAAATAACATGGGGCTTCATGAGACTGAGCAAGCACTGAACCGTTGCAGAGACAGGGGGATGGTTGAGATGACCTCCTCTGCGGTACTGCCAGCCTGAGGCTGGTCAGCAGGACCCTTCCTTTGGGTCCCATGCAGATTCCTTTAAATGGTAGCTAATGACCATACTAAATGACCAATAAGCCCTCCCAGGCAAGAGGACAAGATGAGCAAGAATCTATATATAGATTCATCTGTCTCTGGGGGCTCTAAATTGTATGACAACTGGTGGCGACTGAGGCAGTGGGCAAGCTCCTGGGGACATCTCCAGGTGGAGACACAGGCCCACTGTTCCCAGAAGAGCCCAGCAGATGCCCCTCACATCTGCCTAGTTCCAGCAGCCTGAGACTGAGTGCCCACATTCCAGGGCAAGGTCTCGGCCAGGAGCTATGTCAGGGCAGATGCCCAATAAACTGAGTGATAGATTCAGAGAGAAGGGCCCAAGGCCAAGCAGGGAAGGTGCGCTCCCTCCTCAGGTGCCTCTCAGTCATCAGTAGGACTCAGCCCTGGCTCTACCTGCAGCGTCAGCTATCAGCCCTTCCAAGGCTCCTTTCCCCAGTCTTAGAGGCACTCCACTCTGCTCTGGCTCTCAGGCCACCATCCTTGGGCTCCAGCCCAGTGCCTCGGACTTGAGCCAGTGAAGGGAGTTGGGTTTAGGCTTTGACCTCTGGGGATTTCCAGGCTAGTGGGGGGAAATGGGCTTGCTTTGCAGCCAAACACATCTCACTATAGTGACTATTAGTGATCAGAGACCCGAGGGGCTGTATAAACATGGCCAGACCTTGAGGACTGAGCAGAACAGACCAGGAGGTTTCCTGGAGGAAGAGGCAGAAACTGAGAGCATGACCTGAGGTGTCATGGGGCAAGCCAAGCAATAAGAACAGAAGGGTTAGGATGAAGGGCACAGCACTGTGAGCTTGGTAGAGTTACTGTGTGTGAGGCAGGAGGGGTCACCAAGGCCATTCTGCACAGGACCACAAGGCCACGTTCTGAGGCTTGGCCTTCCACTGGATCAAGCCCACCCAGGCAAGATTCAACCGCTTCTCTTGCAGTGCTGGGAATGGAACCTAGGGCCTTGCATATGTCAGAGGAGTGCTCTGCCTTTGAGCCATTCCACAGTCCCTCTTTTCTCCTTATTTTGTGGTTTAGTTTTTCCCCTTAAAGGTGGCTTCTATTTCCCGATGGTCCCTTGAGCTGAGGGGGCCACACAGCTGCGCTAGCACCACTGGCTGTGGGAGAAAAGCAGCTCACTTATTACCCTGTAACTACTATAGAGTCACCTGATTGTTTACATTTCTCTTGCTTACGTAATTGTGTTTGGCCTTAGCATGTAAATTGGGCCATAATTACTGTATAATTCATAGTTTTTATATCTTAGAACAAGTCAGTGTCTAAATCACACACCCCCATGTAAATACTTTAAAATTATTCAGTAATTACTTATTTACATTATAATTAAAAATAAGTAATTAGCATACATTTACAAAGGATTTACATACTTATTTCTGAGTATCAGTTCTTGGCAGCACTAGGGAAATCTTTGGCTGAGCAGGGAATGGAAATAGGGGAAGGTTGACTTCTCCAGTTGGGGAAGGGTCATGGTTATAAGGACACCCAACTTATCTGCTTGTGGGAATCCAAAATTGTTCCACAGAGCTTGTGTTGGGTTTTCTGGGAGAGGGATTATATTCTCTCTCTCTCTGGGAATTAAAACAGTGTCACAGGCCACCTGAGGCAGTGGGGGCAGAAGTATGAAAGTACTTCCTGAGTATGCAGGAGGAAGGTGCTGAATGGGCTAGCACCCAGGAGGTCTGGCTGCTGGTTCACTTCTAAACTAGGGAGGCCCGGTGTTAGTGAAGAGCATGGCCATTGCTTACAGGCTGCTTGGAGTTTCTTTGTCTTTCTGAACAGAGGGTTCATACCATTGGTTCATTAAACTCGGTTTGGTAGACAGAGCACACAGCCTCCAGCAGGAGCAGGTGCTTGGGAAGTTGAGGCAGAAGGATCAAGAATTCCAGGCCAATCTGAGCTGGTAAGACTGTCTAACTCAGCCCCCCAACTCTCCTCCCCAAAGAATTAAGCATCCTCCAAAGCATTTAATGAATGCAGTATGCCCAGACCACCAGAGCCATGGCCCCTGAGTGATGACAGGCCCCCACTCCTATATGCTCCTCAGCTCCCACACCCATGAGGACACTGTTCCAAATGATAGCCCTTGGTGTAGGGTGCTAATGTATGACTATTCCTAGGGAGATGTGAGCAAACATCTATTCACCCCAGACAGGACAGTGACAGGCCAAGGGAATGACTGACTTTATCCAGGTCTGTCTTAGTCAGCCAGTGCATTTATTGGGTCATTCACAGGGGCACAGGTGACTCAAAGGCAACAGTATCACCCAAAAGTGTGCCCTAGCCTGAATGATGACTCTTAGAAGCTGTACCCCAGGAGCTCTGTGGACAAACACAGGCTGTTCTGCCCACCCATGAGTCTCTCCGGCAACTGCTACTGCTTATATCTCCTTGGGGAGGGGCATGCGACTCTTGTCAGTTTCCAGAGCTTCTGAGATTTTTCTTTCTTGCCAAGTCCTTGGAGCCCCCTCCTCTATCTAGAAGGGAATATTTCCATTTGCAGTGAACTGCTACACACTATATCCTGAAAGACTGTGGTCCCTCCCTCCATTCTCCCTGTCCAACATGTCAGCTAAGACCTTGCAAGGATGGCTTGACGCAATTGTCCAGTCACATCAGAAGACAGGGCTGTGATGGGAGACAGGAGCTGCCTCTGAGGCAGAGCCCTGCCCCTGCCATGCAGGCTACTTCATGTGGCACCAGGTTTAGGGTCCTCATATATGGTGCCCTTACCCAAGGCTACCCCATGCTCTCCCAGACAATGGACTGCAGAGGAACTGACAACCACAGCCTGTTTCTTCTAAGTCTTAGAGGTTGCAGTAATCTTTATCTTTTCCATTAAATTAATCCTAAAAAAATTTTGAGACAAGTTCTCACTATATAAACAGGCTGGCCTAGAACTCTCAACCTTCCTGCCTCAGCTTCCCGAGTGCTGGCTGAAGTTTTGGCTTTTATCTTGGCTGGGAGAGGAGCAGGGGGCAGCAAGGGAGCTCATACTGCTCAGTCAGGTTGACAGGTAGTATTCTTCCACCTGCCAATCCTGATTTTGTGTATGCTGTATGTACACACGTGTTAGAGGTCAGAGGTCAACCTCGGGTGTTGTTTTTCTGTTTTCATCTACCTTGTTTTTTGAGACAGGGTCTCCCACAGGACTAGATCTTGCCAAGTTGGCTGGGCCGACTGGCCAGTGAGCTCCAGGGATCTGCCTGTCTCTGCTCCCCAGCACTGGGATTATAGACATATGCCACCAAACCTATTTTGTATGTAGACCCTGGAAATTGAACTCAGGTCCTCATGCTTGTATGGCAAGGGCTGTACCAGTTGAGACATTTCCTCGATCCTCAGGGTTTCATTTTTGACCCAACATCTCCATGCTCTAACGACTGGAAGCTTGTGAAGGCTCTTTGGGACCCTCAATATCAGCGGCCCCTTAGGACCCATAACCCACAGCTCCATGTATCCCATATTCAGCTACAGAGGGGTGAGTTATCAACCACAGCAGTGCCTTCTTAAGTGGGGCTCCTAGAGCTGAAGCCAAGAGAGGGCCTGGTGTGAGTGGCACCTGGGCCAACTCCTATGGGCTTGGCCTGTGGACCTACCTGACAACCTGTCACTCAGTGGGGGAGGACATTTGGACTCAGAGCAGCACTCCTGAGGAAGGACAGCATGAGCCATGGTTGCCAGTGTCTTGGTATCTAGGAATAAGAGCACTGCTTGGAGGAGGGGACCCTAGGACCCCACCAGCCCTTCCACCCTCCCCTCTGCATCTTGGAGCTTAGAGTATGTCTGTTCTCTTTTCCTTCAATCCCCTTAACTGAGAAAGGGGACTGGGGTTAAACATCAAAACTTGTGGGTACATACATGGTTGGTGCATAAACAATCTGAGAGGTCTGTGAGAAGAAAGGGATGCCTTTCTGGGGGTCCATTCAGCCCTCTTGAATCATCTACTTAGGACAGGGCTGGGGTGGGCAAAAGAATTTGAGGGGTACAGTGGACATTGTATTGGTAAAAGCTGAGAACCTGGCTCTGGAAGAGGGCCCCTGCTTCAGAGTCAAGCATATTTATGTCAAATGTCCTTCAAAACCATCTGCCCATAGCTGCCTGGCTCTGTAATGGGGAGAGGAAAACAGCAGGCAGTAAAGGGTGTGGCAGCATGGCATCCTTGGGACAGCTAGAAGGTGAACCGTCTCCAATAGACTCTACCTTTGCAATGAGAAGCTGTAAGTTCAGCCACGGAGGAGACAGAGAGGTCTCTCCACTGGGCTCTCAATGGGAACTTCAGCAGGCTGCTTCTGCTGGTTTCTCTGAGCGTTTGAGCAGACAGGTGGTTCCTGCTACCTGATATTCAGCCCTCTACACTTGCATGCTACATACTTAATAGTTATGCTTAAACTCACTCATGCAAACAAGGAGCATGGCTGCAGAAGATCATTCTCCAAACTGAACAGAGCAGTAGGCTGTAGGCAATGTGGTAAGCTCCTTTTTCAAAAAAACAAAAAAAAAAACAAAACAAAACAAAAAAAAAAAAAAACAAATGAATAAAAATAAAACCTAGGCTTGAGCCAGCCAGGCTGTACCAAATAAGCCCCTCCCAGACCCATTCCCTCTAGGAAGGCTCCTACCTTCCAAAGGTTCCAGTGTTGGCTGTGGGTGAGCACACTGAAGAGGCCTGGTGCATCTCAAGATAAGTACACAGCGACCACTGTTATTCCGAGTCTCTGCCACATTGCCTACAGTTTAGTTCTGAAAATCTGGCGGGGTGATGAGGGAATAAAGAAAAGACAGACCGACATACAGAGAAGCTAGAGTCAGACAGGATTTGCTCTCTCTGATGGAACAGACGCAGCATCAACTGAGCAACAGCCCAGGAACCTCAGAGGTAGAAGGAGCAGTCTCTGGACTAAGAGTGGGAGGTCTCTGGAGGGGGCAGTCTTGGGTTACAGTCATGCCTGAAGCTACAGTTGCTGGTGTTTACACACAATGAGCAATAGTTTGTGAACACTCTTACTTGGACAAGAGGAAGGCTTTACCGTGCCTCTGAGCCTCACATGGGGAAGGATTGGCCACTCCCATGGGTTTGAGGCTTTGGTTTTTGCCAATATCACACACCAACCCACGGTGTCCTCCACTCCTTACACACTCACCCATGGTGTCCTGCACTCCTTACACACTCACCCATGGTGTCCTCCACTCCTTACACACTCACCCACGGTGTCCTGCACTCCTTACACACTCACCCATGGTGTCCTCCACTCCTTACACACTCACCCATGGTGTCTGCACTCCTTACACACTCACCCATGGTGTCCTGCACTCCTTACACACTCACCCATGTTGTCCTCTACTCCTTACACACTCACCCATGGTGTCCTCCACTCCTTACACACTCACCCATGGTGTCCTGCACTCCTTACACACTCACCCATGGTGTCCTCTACTCCTTACACACTCACCCAAGGTGTCCTGCACTCCTTACACACTCATTCATGGTGTCTGCACTCCTTACACACTCACCCACGGTGTCCTGCACTCCTTACACACTCCCCCATGGTGTCCTCTACTCCTTACACACTCACCCATGGTGTCCTCTACTCCTTACACACTCACCCAAGGTGTCCTGCACTCCTTACACACTCACCCATGGTGTCTGCACTCCTTACACACTCATTCATGGTGTCTGCACTCCTTACACACTCATTCATGGTGTCCTCTACTCCTTACACACTCACCCATGGTGTCCTCCACTCCTTACACACTCACCCAAGGTGTCCTGCACTCCTTATACACTCACCCATGGTGTCTGCACTCCTTACACACTCACCCATGGTGTCCTCCACTCCTTACACACTCACCCATGGTGTCCTCTATTCCTTATATGCTCACTTAGTGCTTTCTCCACTCCTTACACACTCACCCATGGTGTCCTCCACTCCTTACACACTCACCCATGGTGTCCTGCACTCCTTACACACTCACCCATGGTGTCCTGCACTCCTTACACACTCACCCATGGTGTCCTCTACTCCTTACACACTCACCCAAGGTGTCCTGCACTCCTTACACACTCACCCATGGTGTCCTCTACTCCTTACACACTCACCCATGGTGTCCTCCACTCCTTACACACTCACCCAAGGTGTCCTGCACTCCTTATACACTCACCCATGGTGTCTGCACTCCTTACACACTCACCCATGGTGTCCTCCACTCCTTACACACTCACCCATGGTGTCCTCTATTCCTTATATGCTCACTTAGTGCTTTCTCCACTCCTTACACACTCACCCATGGTGTCCTGCACTCCTTACACACTCACCCAAGGTGTCCTCTACTCCTTACACACTCACCCAAGGTGTCCTGCACTCCTTACACACTCACCCATGGTGTCTGCACTCCTTACACACTCACCCATGGTGTCCTCTACTCCTTACACACTCACCCATGGTGTCCTCCACTCCTTACACACTCACCCATGGTGTCTGCACTCCTTACACACTCACCCATGGTGTCCTCCACTCCTTACACACTCACCCATGGTGTCCTCTATTCCTTATATGCTCACTTAGTGCTTTCTCCACTCCTTACACACTCACCCATGGTGTCCTGCACTCCTTACACACTCACCCATGGTGTCCTGCACTCCTTACACACTCACCCATGGTGTCCTCTACTCCTTACACACTCACCCAAGGTGTCCTGCACTCCTTACACACTCACCCATGGTGTCCTCTACTCCTTACACACTCACCCATGGTGTCCTCCACTCCTTACACACTCACCCAAGGTGTCCTGCACTCCTTATACACTCACCCATGGTGTCTGCACTCCTTACACACTCACCCATGGTGTCCTCCACTCCTTACACACTCACCCATGGTGTCCTCTATTCCTTATATGCTCACTTAGTGCTTTCTCCACTCCTTACACACTCACCCAAGGTGTCCTGCACTCCTTATACACTCACCCATGGTGTCCTGCACTCCTTACACACTCACCCATGGTGTCCTGCACTCCTTACACACTCACCCATGGTGTCCTGCACTCCTTACACACTCACCCATGGTGTCCTCTACTCCTTACACACTCACCCAAGGTGTCCTGCACTCCTTACACACTCACCCATGGTGTCTGCACTCCTTACACACTCATTCATGGTGTCTGCACTCCTTACACACTCACCCACGGTGTCCTGCACTCCTTACACACTCACCCATGGTGTCCTCTACTCCTTACACACTCACCCATGGTGTCCTCTACTCCTTACACACTCACCCAAGGTGTCCTGCACTCCTTACACACTCACCCATGGTGTCCTCTACTCCTTACACACTCACCCATGGTGTCCTCTACTCCTTACACACTCACCCAAGGTGTCCTGCACTCCTTACACACTCACCCATGGTGTCCTCTACTCCTTACACACTCACCCATGGTGTCCTCTACTCCTTACACACTCACCCAAGGTGTCCTGCACTCCTTACACACTCACCCATGGTGTCTGCACTCCTTACACACTCATTCATGGTGTCTGCACTCCTTACACACTCATTCATGGTGTCTGCACTCCTTACACACTCACCCATGGTGTCCTCTACTCCTTACACACTCACCCATGGTGTCCTCTACTCCTTACACACTCACCCAAGGTGTCCTGCACTCCTTACACACTCACCCATGGTGTCTGCACTCCTTACACACTCACCCATGGTGTCCTCCACTCCTTACACACTCACCCATGGTGTCCTCTATTCCTTATATGCTCACTTAGTGCTTTCTCCACTCCTTACACACTCACGCAGGCTTCCTCCACCTTTTACACACTCACTTGGGGCTTCCTTCACCCATCACAGGTCTCCTTCAAGAGTATCTCAGGGCTGGAGAGATGGCTCAGTGGTTAAGAGCACTGCCTGCTCTTCCAAAGGTCCTGAGTTCAATTCCCAGCAACCACATGGTGGCTCATGACCATCTATAATGAGATTTGGTACCCTCTTCTGGCCTGCAGGCATACATGCAGGCAGAACACTCTACACATAATAAATAAATAAATCTTAAAAAAAAAAAAAGAGTATCTCAACCCATCACCACCAATAGGCTGGAGCCTGAGACTGGGACCACCCTCTGATCTCCTAGGTTCTCACCTGGAGAGGCATATCAGAATGGCCCAGGCAGGCTAGACAAGGACAGGGACAGAGCAGGACAGTGATGTTCCTGGGGTGCAGTTCACAGAGCAAGGGGTAGGAGTGGACGCAGGGGATCCTTTAAGATGGACAAGTAGAAACACATTATTATTGGAGAGAATTCATATTAACAACTGGAGTTAACCAAAGCCACCAGATACTGTGCACCTGGGGTCCGGTAGGTGTGTATGATTGTATGAGTGTCTGAGTAGAGATATTATTCTCCATCCAGAAGGTGCCAGAGGACAACAGATCTGAGAGGCAAGGATTTGTTCAGGGATTTTCTCCTGTTGCCTGTTGGCTGAGTTTTGGAAAAGATGAGCCATGTGTCCAAGGCTAACTAGTAATTGTTGACACAGCTACACCAAAGCATAGAGGCATCCAACTCTCTAGGGTACTAACTAGTCACTTCTCTGATTGCAGTAATCAAATAAATACTCAACAAGAAGCCACTTGAGAGAGGAAGAATTTCTTTTGGGCCACTATTTCAGGGGACAGAGCTCATCAGGGCAGGGAGGGGGCTGTGGCAGGAACACAAGGAAAAGGAGCACACTCCACCTTCTTGAGGAAGCAGAGGGATTGGCTAGAACTGGGCCAAAGTTTTCACTATCTCCCAAACAGCATCACCAACTGGGGAGCAACTGTTCCACCACAGGAGCCTCTCAGGGGACATCTTCCATCGTACCATACTGGGCATATTTGTATATCATTATTTTAAAAAAGATCAATTTTAACCTTGTTGTGTGTATGTGCATGGGTGTTAGATGTCCTGACCTAAAGTTATAGGGATTGTGAGCTGTCCCTTGGAAGAGCAACAAGTGCTCCTAACTACTGAGTCATTTCTCCAGTTCCCAATCCTAACACTTTTGAAGTGTCATGCTGCCATTTTCATGAATAAATCCAGGCTTCTTTCTAAACCTCCCCCTACCACACACACACACACACACACACACACACACACACACACACACACACACACTCACACACACACACACACACACACACACACACACACACACACACACCACACACACACACCTCTGCCTCCTCTGAGTGCATTTGTGTGGGAGCCTGTGGCAGCATTTGTGCACACCGTGTCACAGTTCTCAGTTTTAGAAAAGCTTGCTTCAGAGCCCTGTGGGGGAGTGGGTTGGAGTTGGTGCCACCATGGGGCCCTACCCAGGCTGTAAGTATGGGCTGTACTATTGATCCCCATGAGAATCTGGGGCTCTCGGGCCGGAGTTGACAACGGAGGAGCTAAGCTTCCCATGCCCTTAGTCAACTCTCTGGAACTCCAGGATCCTTCGCCCAGTAAGGGGGCAGGCATCCTGTGGCCCAGACACTGTGTGAAGGTCGCATTGCCATGACCAGCAATCACTGTAAATGTGTACACGACGAGCCTTCACTTGCACCCACACACGCACATATGGAGTGCACATTGTCACTAGCAACGTACTTAAGCTTTCTGTACAAACACAGAGTGGCAGGGGTTTCTGGACTCACCTGCATTTCCCAGCCTGCCTTGCAGTTAGGCTGAAGCTCTCAATGAATTCAAGTTAGGGACTTGAAAGCAGAAGGGCATGGGAATCTTTTGTGCATTCCCCAATCAAATGCTCTGTGTCCCCACTGTGCCCTTAGAGGCCGCAGACAGAGGGAGGCCAGCACCACTCTGGGTGACAGGGAAGCCTTCGCAGGAGGCTGCTGACAGTTGGGACCTCTGTGAGTGGCACAGCAGTGGCCAGAGCTTACCAACATGCTTTCCTCTGGTTTGTCTGTGACCCTCGTTCTTCTAAGGGCTTCCTTTCTGTCTCTTTCTTTCTTTTCTTTTCTTTTTTCTTTCTTTTTCTTTTTTTTTTTTTTTTTTTTTTTTTTTTTTTTTTTTTTTTTTGAGACCCGGTTTCTCTGTGTAGCTCTGCTGTCCTGGAACTCACTCTGTAGACCAGGTTGAGAATGAGTCTACCGAATGCAAACACAACTCAGAGATCTGCCTGCCTCTGCCTCTGGAGTGCTGGGTTCAAAGCTGTGTGCATCACCACACCCTGCTCGTTCTTATCTCTCATTGAAACAGCTCTTGGGAGCCCAGTTTCCAGACCCTACTTGGTCAGGGTTGAGCCTCCTATGGACAGGTGATTTGCCACTTCTGCAAAGAACAGTATCTGTTGTATCAAGTGTGTGTGTGAGCGATGGAAGGAGTGTGTGTATTTAAGTCCTTGGATGTTGGTAGTGGTGACTCCATCCTCAGGAGTCAGGGCAGGGGAGAGGCACCTGGTGGTTTTGGTGGGGACATCAGGCAGGATTAGTGTCACAGGCACCAGTGCTATTGTCAGCACAGGTACAGGGTCCATCCATGTGGCAAACACCAAGCCACCACTTTGAGCCTGCACTTGACTCCTGCTTTAGCCATGTTTGTAGCCGGAGACTTTCTGGAGCTGGTGGAGCTGGCCTGAGCCCAGGTTCTTGTCATCTTCTAAGTGCTGTTCTGAGGCTGCCCCAGGGGTTCTCAGCTCACCCCTGCCAAACCCACAGGCCCTGCGTTGGCTGGGACACCTGGAATAGTAGGGGCTGAAGAAGGACACATAAGGGAGGTACAGGTAGGGTGTACCATTGAGAATGAAGGAACAAAGCCCCAAACATCTACACATCTGAATGGAGGGCAATCTGGAAAGGCAGGAAGCAGGTTAGGTCATTGCTGGAGACAGCCAGGCTGTGTAGCAGGGTGACCCAGATGCTTCATCTGGGTTGTCTATATTTTCACAGTGAGAACTTGTTCACTAATCACTTGTGAAATTAAGAATTTATTTAAGAGGCTGGAGAGATGGCTCAACAGTTAAGAGCACTGACTGCTCTTCCAGAGGGCCAAGGTTCAGTTCCAGCTCCCACATGGCAGCTCACAACTGTTTATACCTCCAGTTTCAGCTTTGATGTCCTCTTTGGCCTCCGAAGATACCAGACACGCACAGCATGCATAGTCATACATGCAGGCAGAACACCCATGCACATAAAATAAATTTTAAAAATTCCTTTTAAAAAATGATTCATTTAGGTTAGTCTTTAGTCCCAACTCTTGGGAGGCAGAGGCAGGTGGATATCTGAGAGTTCAAGGCCAACCAGGTCTACAGAGTGAGTTCCAGGACAGCCAGAGCTATGTAGAGAGACCCTGTCTCAAACAAATAATAATTTCATTTATAATTTTGAGGGGTAATGGCTAGCAGGCAAATCAGCCCTGTGTGGGTGCCGTGGTTTAAGATGGCCTTTCTGCCATGGCCACTTGGCCTACTTAGTTAAGTGCTTGATATTCAGCACTGGATATTTAGCAGGAGCTCAGTGAATCTTTACTGGTTGGACGATGGGTGAATGGGCTGGGCAGATGGGCAGCCAAATGAATGTGCCCAAGGTGAACTGCATAGTACCAATGTAGGCCAAATGATCACCTTCCTGTTTCAAGCCACTGTATCTCTATGATATGGTCTCTGATGGTGCCAACTACCTTACTTGGGCCTTGTAGGATTGTTTCTGAGGACCAGGATCCATATCATCCTCACCCTTGGGCACTCATGTAGACACCTGCATTCCCTCTTTTCCATCCTCCTATCATAGGTTAGGCTTTTTTTCATTCCCAGAAAATCTCATGTGGGTCCCCACAGGGTCTTCTAGGAGGGATTTGTAAGGAATAGGGAGAGATGAGGAGAGAGGCAGGGACACGTTTCCTGGCCTTGGGAAGGATGGTGGTCACCACTGCTTGTTGTCTACCTGCTGTGATCCTGGAAGAGACAGGGCCTGATGAGGAGACATACCACATCACAAAGTTAGGGATGCCCTAGGTCCACCCAGCCCTTCCCCCCACCACACCCAGTTTCCCCAGAGCCAGGGAGCCAGGAGGAGGATCATACACCCAGGCCCTATCTGATACCTATAAGCTTGCTCAAGCTTCTGTAAATCACACAAAAACTGACAAGTTTTCCTATTAAAAGATAATTGTAATCAGGGCGCCGGACGTGCAGCGTGGGGCTGATTGGAGATAGACGGACAGCGCGGAAAGATGGATCGTTTTAATTTGCACCAATTAAATTGAAGTTCATGGGTTCATCTTCTTCAATCTTCATGAATACTTTATTTTCTGGCTGCTACTGAGCTATTAAAAAGAATGATTGAGGCACGCGGCAGGCCGGGTCTATTTTATGAAATATCACCTTTAAAGAATTTGAGTACGCCATTTTCATAATGAGTTTTCTAGTACCTAATCCTCTCCTCTATTACTACATTTAAGAAGTGGATTGATCTGGGAAGTGCCGAGGGTGCAGGTAATGATACATTTTGCCAGGCGCGGGTGGTGTAATGGATCATGGTTTGGCCGGGAGTATAATGGATGGGTGCCCGGAGGAGGTGCGAGGGCATGGGGGGGGTGGTCCATCTTGGATGAGGATGAGTTCAGTCAAGCCAGGTATTGTTTAGGTAACTCTTGGGCAGGCAATGAAGGCATAGAACTCAGAGGAGTGGGCAGACATGGGGAGTTAGAAGAGATGGGGAAGGGATCTGGGCTTTGGGAGGGTCTGCAGGCTGCTCAGAGAGGCTGGTATGGCCTGGGCCACATCTAGAGAGCATCTGATGCAGAGAAGGACACAGGATGGGTCCACCTGGGGTCCCTGGGGTAGTTTCCATAAGAAGACAGGGCAGGCAAATCTTGACCACAGCAACTAGCTTTTGACCTTAAACCCTTTGTGGAGGTTTGTATCCCAGACCATACAGGTCTTTGGGTTTAGAGGCAAAGGCAGGTATCAGACATCATGTGGGCAAGTGTGGGCTGAGGGTTCCCTGAGAGAGAGGCATCCTGCGTTAAGATATCACCTAACAGTCCAGGCCAGAGGGGCTCAACCCAGAGCCTCGGGCCTGTCCCCTTGCCTTAGGCAATGCCTCAAAGGACTTCTAGGCCCAGCCCTTAGAAGTCCTCATGCAGATGACACCCTAAGGTTCTTGGCCTAGGTTCTGGGAAAAGCAGGGCTGTCTGTACATGTGTGAGGAGATGTCAGTGGGGAGAGACCTGCCTTGCCCAGGCAGAGGATCTACTCCACCACTTGGATGTCTTTCTCTCATAGGCATCAACGGCAGCAGCCGTCATAATTAACCCTGCTAATTAATCAGGGCAGGACGGATTAATTGAGATCACAGGAGACCAGGAGAGCAGGTGCAGTTCCAGGGCTGACAGGATAACGAGCTCTCTGAACACCCAGGAGGCCTGGCCCTGCCCCAGGGAGCCAGGAGAGCCAGGCTGGCTCAGTGAGGCACTGTGCCAGGCAGTCTGCAGGGACCCTACCTGACTGGGGTGCTGGTTGGCCAGTTTCTACCACTGTTGGTGACCAAGGCCCCACCTGGTGATCCCACTGGGCCATGGACCTCAGGGTCTGGCAGGCAGTGAGAGACTCCAGCACCAGACTCCAGGAGTCTAGAAACAGTCACAGCCTTTGGCCTCTGCTTTCATCCACTGTATCTAATCTATGAAAATCTCTGCTGCTTCCTGCCCGGAGCTGCCCCGCTGCCCCTGCCTGGACCAGGCCAGCAGCATCAGGACCACCACCAAGAAGCCACTTTTGGAGACACAAAGTGCCAGTGTCACTCTGCTGCTGAGAATAACCCCTGCTCTTGAGTTTCAGGAGGGTGGGGGAGGAGTTTGCCCCAGAAGCTGGGCCCTTCTCAGGGCCTTGGGCAGCCCTGGGGAGCTAGGGCAACCTCTTTATGGATTGGGAGAAGGCTTCTACTCCACCCTGCCCTTACTCTCTTCCTGTTCCCTCATCATTCAGTCTCCTCCAGCATAAAGTCACCCATGTTGTTTTCCAAGAAGCTGCTTGTCCCTAGCCAGCCAAGTGCCTCCCTCTGACATCATACCTGTGGCTTTGCTCACTCTGTTCCCTCTCCTCACTTGCCCTTCCCCTCCTACTTAAGCTTAAATGCCCAGAGCAGGCCTTGTCTTTTCTTCTCCATTAGTTCTTGTCCCAGTAGCTGTTGCCATAGGGCTCTATCAGTCTTCCTGTGACTCTGTAAACCATGCATTTGTCTCTTTAAGCTCCTTGGGGGTGAGTCTGGGATTGAAGTTGCCAGCGCTATTGAATCTCCTGTGCGCATAAGACATGCTAAGCCCTTGGATCAGGAGTCCACCCTGGTCTCTTCTTGACAGAGGGATATAGCTATCTTACACACTGTGATGTGTTTGCAGCACCTCTGTTCATGAGATGCCACCAGCCCCGAAAGCTGAGACAGCCACTGTAGACACACTACAAGTCTCCCGAGGGTTCAGTCACTCCTAGCCTAAAACTCATTTTGAATAGAGGTGAGAACAAAGAGGCAGAGAACTTACTCATTCTACACCACAGTCTAACCTGGAGCTCACTCTGTAGCTCAGCCTGGCCTCAAACTTGTAGCAATGCCCCTACCCCAGTCTGCCACAGGCTGATGGCCTGATGCTACTTTGGGCTGTGGATATTGAGAGTCTTAATGCCCAATGCTGCCTACACACAGAAGGCCCAGCGTTTTGTACAAATAAGTACATAAAAATGTGCACATGCATACACACACACACACACACACACACACACACACACACACACACACAGCATGACCAGGCAACACATATAGAATGTACATAGAGTTTTTAGATGTGGCTCAGTTGGTAGAGCACTTGCCTAGCACACATGAAGTCCTGCTCCCATTGCTAGTGTCTCATAAACCGTGTGGCAGTTGCATATCTGTAGTTCCAGCACTCAGGAGGGTCAGAAGCTCAAAGGTCAGCTTCAGCTATGTAGTGAGTAGCAGGCCAGCCTGGGCTACAGAGACTCTGCCATAAATAAATAAATAAATAAATAAATAAATAAATAAATAAATAACAGAAGAAAATAGTGTGTACAGTGACAATGACTGGGTGTTCCCTGCCTAGGTCATACACACCCCTGCAGGAGAGCAGCACAAATGCAGAGCCCTGTCCATGTGAGCACCAGTGATCCACAGCACTCAACACATCCTGAATGAGTCTCACACCTCGGGGCTCTTTACATGAAGTATTTTCCTGTGGAAGGCAGGTTGGTGGCCACTTGTAGGGCTGGTGAGGAAGAAGGCTCCAGGGGCCTTGGTGAATTTAGGGGACTCCCACTCTTTTCAGACACTCTGGGCTACACACACAACAAGGCAGTTTTCTGTATTGTTCATTTGTGTGTGTGTGTGTGTGTGTGTGTGTGTGTGTGTGTGTGTGTGTGTGTGTGTAAAATGCTGCAATTAAAATCCCCCCATATGCCAACAGTACCAACTGAAAGCATGCGTTAAACCAGGAGAACACTTGTGGGTGTGCTCCAGGTTAACTGTCTCTTTACAAGGGGGGTTGGTAAACTTAAGCCACACACAAGAGACCTCAAGTCATCTTTGCCTCTGGTCACTTCCAATGCCTGCTTCCCCTGGGTGGTCTCTTGGTTCTGTTCCTTAGCTCTCATGATTGTCTGGGCAGTGGCCACAGGACCTGAGACCATGTTGTATGTCTCAAATGTGTGGTTAGGCACCTTTTGCCCCCAGGATGACATACACACATTACAAATATTTGCACTTGTGCTAAAAGAGTTATGGGGACAAGATGATGGTGGGAGCTATAGTTATGAGCTTGTTCTATATTTTGTTCTTACAAGTGCACCAAGGACACTGGTGACATGCAGCTGATGCCCAGATTCAGAGTAATAGAGTAACTGATAAAAAAAAAAAAAAGAGGCAAATATGTTAAACTGGCTGTGGTGGCCCATGCCTGCCATTCCAGTGCTCCAGCAGCTGAATAGGGGTTCAGGGTTTGAGGCCCTGTTTCAAAAACCCCCAGACCTTGGTTTTGGTTTCAGACACCCACGGGCCTCTGAGCCTATGCAGTGTGGTGACTCCGTTTCCCTCCTCATCCCTAAGCTATCATCTTCACTCTGGCAGCAGCATTCTTATTCTGTCCCCCAATTCCCTGGAGTCACCTGAACCCCACCGTGCATCTTTCAGTCAGTAAGATCCACTGGGCTGTGGCCAGGACATCCTCAGCTCCCATGCACATCTCTGGGTTCTATTAACAGCCTGCTGGGCAGAAAACTGAACAAGAGAGAGCAGTAGTCTCAGAGCCGCACCACACCTTCACTCAGGACATCTCTAAGTATCCAGGCAATCACTTCTCAGCCAGGCTTCCCTGTTCAACAAAGTGCAAACTGTCACATCTCACCACACAAAAGCCCTCTGCACTGAAGTCACCCATACTCACCCCATGTCCTCCATCCAGCAGGCTGAGGGCTAACCTGAGACCTTCATAGTGTCTCTCTCAGATACCTGCTGAGTTCACTTTCTTGTTCTTAGAGCTTTCTCCAAAAGTTCCTCACACCCTCTCCTCGCTGTTTTTCTCATGTTTGCTGCTCCAAGGACACCATCCCACATAGGATCTCATCAGCTTTGTTCTAGAACAGTGGTTATTAACCTGTGGGTCATAACCCCCTTGAGGGTCATGTATTAGATATGCTCAGTATGATTTATAACAGTACCAAAATCACAGTTACGACGTAACAAGGAAATAATGCTATTGTTGGGAGTTACCACAGCATGAGGAACTGCGTCAAGAGCAGTAGGGAATTGGAAAGCACTACTGTCTCCAATCTGGCTTGGGTGGGCCTTGCTGCAGGCTGGTAGCAGACTGACCTAGGCTCCAGGCCTCTCACGGTTATCAGATGGAGTGCTTGGGCGTGGAACTGATCTGTGGAGAGGCCCACGGAAGAAACCACAGGAAGGGTGGGCCACTGTTCATGATGTAGATGGTGTTCCGGGGTCACAAGGCTCAGAGACCTGTGGGCACCAGGGCCTGGAGTCAAGAGGTAGACTCAAGGGAGTTCATATCCAAATCCAGAGACAGAAAGGGCCATGGGTCTCACCAATCAGAAATGAATGAAGCAGAGAGGGGTCAGGTGCCTAACTGGAACAGCTTCAACTGAGTGTCATATGCAAACCAGAGCCTGGATCCACCCAATACAATGATGAGGGACCTAGCGCCATTCAGGTATTAAAGTGACCCAGAGAGGGGATGGTACTTGGTTAAGGTCACACAGAAATGGATGGAGATGAGTCCCTAGCCTGAGACTCCAGCGGTGGTGATTGGAAGACTGAAACTGCAGGAGCTGGCTCTGAAGGTGTGTCTTTGTAGTTGTGGTCACAGTGTATCTGCTCCCATTAGCCACCTGGTTTTCTGATTGTCACAGGCTGGGACTCGGGGGAGTGGGGGCAGATAGTTCAGCCTCCCCCAGAGGTTGGGCTCTGTTCTCTTCAGCTGCTGCAGCTCCAGGGTTGGTCTCCAGGGCTGGGCCACAGGCTCCACCTCATCCATTTTAACAGTGATTTGATGAGGATATAGAAGCCACTATGGTCAAGAGCCTGAGTGGACGTGTGTGTGCATGTGTGTGTTTCTCTGTGTGTGTTTCTGTTTGTGAATATTTGTATCTGTGGTGTGTCTCTCTCTCTGTGTGTTTCTGTGTGTGAATATTTGTCTTTCTGTGTGTATATGTGTGTGTGTGTCTAAGTTTGGTAGCTGTGTAGTGGCCTGTTTCAGTACTTGAAGAGGAAGTAATAGAATTTGCTAGATCGACATCAGCTCAGGGCGTGGGATCTGAGCACACTGAATGATGGCTGAGCATTTGCAGGTAAAACAAGACAGAGATAAACAGCCCTGTTCCTTGGGAGCCAGGTGGCAGGTCATGTGCCCAAGTCACTCAGGCCAGTGGTCTCCATATCTTAGCAAGAATATGAAGTCAAGTGAATGTAGGGACCAGTCCCCAGGCTGTGGAGTCCCTTCCCAAGCAATCAGATTGCCCGGAAGGTATATCCCTAATGGTGTGCTACAGGGCTCTATCACAGATCACATACTGTGAGAACAGAGAGAAAGAGAGTGCTCATGAGCAGGCTGGCTAGGTCTCTATGATACGCACTGTGAGGGCCAAGATGGCCCTAAGGATGTGGCCCCCCCTCCTGCCCCCACCCACTGCTCGAGACTGCAGCAGGCTTTTGTCTTTTACTGTCCATGTGTGTGTTGTATGTACTGTATGCATTGTGCCCATAGGAGCTCAATAAATGAACAGACCAATCTTCAAACTCAGACACTTCCTTCTGGTCATGCATGAGCCCAGCCTGGTACACTAGCTAAGGCAGCCTTGATAACTGGATCCTGCGGCTGCCACCATCCTTCGCTTTAATTGCTGGAAAATTGACGATAGATGCAAAGAAAATAATGAGGCCTAATTATGTTAATTAAACAGCTAATTCATTAATTAACACACTCACATCCCCAGCTTGGAGAGCCCCTCACAGTGTCCACTTGGTTGGTTGGTTCAGTTCCAGCAAGGGAAGGGGCACCACTGGGCCAGGTGGCCCCCCCTGAATAGGGGCCACCTCAGCTGCCCCTGGGGAGCCCTTCCCACAACCTGGGCTGTTACCAGTTCTCTGCTCCTGTTTTCAGATGCAAAGACTCTAGACAGAGCCGCTGCAGTTGTGAGGAGCCTGGGTCTGTCCCCCAGGAGCCTCCTGGTGACTTCCTGGGTGGCCTCCAGCCTGCAGGACCAGGGAGTGTGCAGCTGGGATGGCCCATGTGCCCTTTTGTACCAGGCCACTGGGTTTCATGGATGAGAAGGTGGCATGGGGTTTGCACAAGGACAGACCGGCTCTGCCCAGGCCCACCCTGACTGGCCCAGGCAGCCTCACTTCTTCCTGTCTTGTTTGCTTCTTCACCCTCGCTAGACCGTGCGTGCTCTTCTCCCCTGCTGCTGTGCTCTGAGCCCTGGAAGCTTGCAAAGATTCATGATGTAGCTGTTTGCTACCAGTGCTGCCAGGACCAGCTTTTTGTTTCCTGTCATCGTGTTTTATGGCTTTTATGGTAATCACCAAGTTCCCTCCTGAAGCTCTTTCCCAAATCTGCTCCCTACTCATACTCTCCCCATCCTCTGCCTCCAGTGCTCACAAGGGCTGCCGGGGCACCAGCCTTCTGCTTTGGGATCCCTGTCTTTTAACAATGGTTGGCTTTCTTTTTCTCATTGACCTGGTGTCTCTACACAGCAGGGTAGGGCAGGAAGCAGATTGTGTGAGCCCTACCTTCTCTTGCCTTGACTGATAACAATACCCACCAATGAGGGTCCTTGAGAACTTATAGTACCCAGCCTGGCCTGGAAAGGATGGTCAAGTCCTTGGTGCTTGGCTCCCTGCCACCCTGTGTCCTGTAAACTGGATGGTGGCTGCCTGATGAGACAGCCTCTTACTGGCCAGTGATGGAGAGACAAGTCCCCAAAGTCCATGGGGGGCAGTCAACCCTGTAGAAAAGCCCCCAGTGGAAGCCTCTACTCACAGAGGGCAGTGAAAACCTCCACCCTGCCAGGTAGACTTTAACCACCTCTCCAGAGACAGGGAATCGATGGTTTGGGGGCTGAGACTTAATTTGAAGGAACGGAAAGCAAAGGTTCATGGGAAATATGATGATTATAAAGTGCTTAGCCTCTGCCTGGGGCTGCACCCGGCTGGTTTCACGGAGTCTGGGATGCCAGAAGCCAGTTTGCTCTCTAATTACAATGGATTTCAAAAGTGCAATAAAAGCAGCTGCCTCCATGCTGGGCCTTGCGGCTTGGAGCTGTTTCTAGAAGATGTGATGAACGTGCAGTCACCTCAGACCTCATCTCCTGACCATCCACTCCCAGCCCCCACCCTGCCCAGTGGAGGAGAGTCACAACCACAGAAGCAGCTGGACCTCAAGTGAATTCTTGCTGTGTCCCAGTCAGGAGCTCAGGCTATGCAGACCCCAAGTTCTTCAAACTTCCACTAACTCTGTTATAATGTATATCAGTCGCCACTCAAATAAAATTGCTGTATGACAAGCAACCCAAAAAGTCAGTTGCTTAAAACCAGGAATATCTATTGTCACAGATTTGTTTGATGGTGGTGTGGGCCTTAGCTGATCTTGTCTGCACTTAGTTGGGCTCTGTGCCTTCCTCTTCAGGAGCCAGTCCCTGGCTCTGGAATATTCTTTTCATGCCAAGTAGAGAAACATCCAGGCTCTGAACTGGCTCCCTCTTCTTCTCCTTTCTTGATATGTGGCCAAAGTGAGTGCTAATAGGTGTAAACTCAAACTGAGCGAGCAATTCCTGTTTTAAAAGATTTTTAGGGCTGGAGAGATGGCTCAGAGGTTAAGAGCACTGCCTGCTCTTCCAAAGGTCCTGAGTTCAATTGTAAACCACATGTTGACTTATAACCATTTGTAATGGGATCTGGTGACCTCTTCTGCCTCTTCTGGCCTGCAGGTATACATGCAGGCAGAACGCTGCATACATAATAAATAAATCTTTAAAAAAATAAATAAAAGATTTTTAAATGTGTGTGTGTCTGTATATGGGTTTGTGTCTGTGAGTACCGTTGTCCAAGAAGGCCAGAAGAGGGTGATGCCCCCTCCCGCCCCTCAAAGCTGGAGTTACTAGTGGTTGTGAGTTGCTCAACGTGGGGATAGAACTGATTTCTGGTCTTCTGCAAGAGCAGTCATATTCGCCTTTAGTGGGGGACACCAGAAAAATCAAAGAGTGTGGCCATGGGAAAGGTGACTAACTGGGGACACTTTGATGCCATTGAATGCAGTAGGAATTTCCTCTCATTGTCCCCATCAGGCAGATGAAGAAAACGAAGGAGAAAAAGTCACCACTTAGCGCTGCAGCTGAGAGGAGATACCCACCCTGCCCTGCCATTCTGTGTGTCCCTTCTCCTCTGTTCATCAGTGTCTGAATGCCCTCCCCAACAGAGCAGCACACTGGGAAACCAGCCTGTTTTAACCCAAGATTCATGACCTGGACCTTCCTTCATTCTCTCCAGACCAGGCTGCGTGCAGATGGCAGACGTCTTGACTAGCCACTACTCTGTGCTGAGGAGTGACTTTGGCTCCCAGGTGGATGAAAGGTGCAATCTAGAGCAACTCCCTCCCTCCCTCAACACTTGGCCAGTAGCAGAATCCCAGGCACATGGAAACCTTCTCAGAGGCTCCATTGGTCCCACGGGGCCCCTCAGCAGCCTCCTCTCCTGAGGGCCTCTCCACAGCATGGCTCTGGGCATGCCCTGGTGTGACAGCAGGACCTCTGGTGCCCGGCCCCTTCCCTGGGGCTCCCAAGTCTAGGATCATGTGGCTGGAGGGCCTCAGGGACTCACAGACTCTTGCCACCTGACTCCTTTTGAAGTTTTGATGATTTTTCTATTACCCAAGTAATGTGTGCACATTGCAGGGAAATTAGAAAATACAGAAAACCATAAAGAAAAAGAATCAAGCATAAATGGGTAAGAGGCAGCACACGGGTTAGGGCATAAACGGAAAACAGTTTTATCTTCCCCAATAACTGTTGCCTCCAGAGGCTCCAGAGTCTGTTAGCCACATTGTAGCCTAGTTCAGTGACTTACCTCAGGCCTATTAAAGGGTTGTTTTTTTAGACTCTGGGACTTGGCCCTGCTCCCTCCCTTGTATTTGAAGACTCTGCTCCTGCTCTGCTCTACCCCTGGGCCTCCTGGCCCCCAGCTGTTCCTAGTGGTTCTTCTGGGGACCCAGGCATGCTATGACAGGACTTCCTACTCAGCACCTCAACTAATAATTACCTGGAACTGCTATGTGTGTGAAGTTCTCCACATTAAACATCCGTTCCCCAGATGTTCCAGATAAGTTAAAACCTATTTGATATCACAGAGAGGCAGAACAGAGACATCTGACAATTCTATTGACCACTGGGTGCTGACACAGGTTTCTGTCCTTATGAAGCTTGGTGTCATGGCTGAGTTTCTACCCAGGAGATGTGGCATAGTCCCTTTAATGAGTGTGTCTGACTTTATTATCTGGTCCCTCTTAATAGGTATTTCATAGGGCTTCTGTCCACAGGTTGAGTTGCAGCAGAATGGCCATAAGGCTTGTGTCCCTATCACCAGGGACTTGGAGGACTTGGTCATTCCGCCTTATCTTAGTTGGGAACTTCTAGGGGTAGAGGACACCAAGCCCACTTGTTTGGGTCCTAGCCTGGGCCACACAGGAGGAGCTGAGGCGTCATCAACTCTGGGAAGCTTGTGCCTGGCTGAGGTGCAATGGCTGGGCCTCCCTCACTCATCCCTGAGGTGCCAACTGATACAGGGAACAGAGGATGACACACAGGCTGGAGGCCAGGGACTGAGAGAGAGCAGAGGAAGGGAGAGAAAAGGAGAGGGGGAGTGGGGGAGGTAAAGAGGGAGAAGAGAGAGAAGGAAAGGAAGAAAGAGACAGAGAGAGGAGAGAGAAGCCTAGGAAGGAGAGAGGAAAGACAAAGGGAGAAGAGACAGACAAACAGACAGATCTTCCTAGGGCTCCTAGTTCAGAGATGTTCATAGTTTCACACCTTACCTGGGAAGTGAGGGTCACTAGGATGAGTCCCCGTGGGGTAGATTTGCAGAAGGACTCTGTAGGCTCAAAGAAAAACTGATGTGGGTGTCAGACAGAGGTCCACTGCGCATCTAAGTGAGGTGCTGAATGCCAAGTGCGTCTCAGTGTGGTCTCCTACCTCTTCATCCTGATCTCCCATTTTTGGCCATGCTGGAGATAGAGCATGGCATCTTTGTGTGTTTTAGGAATGTGCTCTGCCACTGAGCAACACCTCATCCCTTAACTATGCATGTATTTGTAGGGTTTGTGTGTGGCATGAACCACAAGTTTCATTGGGGTTACTTCCAGGTGCATGGGCACCTTACCAGTGGCTACACCACTGAAGGAAATATTTCTCCCTCTCCCCAAGAACCATGAACTATTTATAGATCTTCAGGGGGGAGTGGGACCTCACGACACCGCGCCCCCACCATGATGTACTGTTGACAGTCTATGTTGTGCCAGTCATCACAGCTGCTGGAGTTCAAGAGTACACCGCCATGCTGTGGCCAGTAGACATTACTCCCATCCTTCCCTCAGGCTCTTACATTCTCCCCTGTCCTTTCGTCTGTGATATCCCCTGAGCCTTGAAAGGGGGAAATACAAATAGCCCATTTAATCAAGCCCTCCTTACTTTTGGAGCTCTGTGTAAGAGCTCTCAGTCCTCCTGCCTCAGCACCACTCCCAGATCATTTCAACCTTTGGAAGACAGTACCAACATCATCATTTACAGATGAGTAACCAGAGGCTCAGAGCACAGGAACATCATGGCCAAGGTTGCCTAGTTAGCCAGTGCCTAGCTTGGTTGTCTCCTAGAGACAGCATCCCTGTCCTGACCTTGTCCACAAACCATTGCTGACCTGGCTCAAGCACAACTTAACTTCTTCCTTCTAAAAGATTTAATCATTAAAAAAAAAGTCATTTGTATTTGTGTATGTCTATGAGGAGGTATGCAGGTACCAGGAGAGGTCATAAGAAGGCGTCAGATCCCCTGGAGCTGGAGTCATGGGTGGCTCTGAGCCACCTGACATGGATTCTTGGAACCAAGCTCCAGTCCTCTGCAAGAGCAGCAAGCTCTCTTAGCCACTGAGCATTCCTCCCACCCCAAGCACAAAGTCCTTGGAGAAGCAAAGAGACAAGGATGGACATGGGGGTTGAACCTCTGACGCTGGGAAGGAAGATGTCTGTCACATCTGGGTTCAACACTAACAGGCCAGCCTGGGTCCTGCCATCTTCAGCTGGGAAAGCCAGGCTAGAGGTCCCCAGAGCTGGATGATAGGCCAGTGCTCTCTTGCCCTGCCTTGTAATGGCATTTGAACCCAAGTGAGCTAGGTACTGGCTGCTGGGCCTTTCTTCTCAGTCCCATCCTGAAGGTAAAAAGTTCACCCGGGCAGCCATCTGTCGTGGGCTGTCAGGCAGTCATGTAATCTCTCTGTGATTTTATTACTTAAAAACAGTGCAGCATCCGGGCTGGGGATTTTCCAAGGTGTTTGAGGCTGCCACGGGCCCCATTTATATCCAGCCCGCATTTCCTTCGCAGTCTCCTTGAGACAAGTGACCAGCAGGCCCCACTGTGAAGGCCATATCAGTCATTTGCCAACAGGAGCCAGGCTGTGAATTACCAGGGGATGGCGAGGAGGGGAGCGCAGGCCGGGGACTCGGGGTGACAGTAAACATGTCCCCAGAACATGTCCCCCATCATTCATAGGTAGATAGCAGACCTGCGCGTCCCCATCTCTAAATCTCTGTGTGACCTGTAAGGGAGATGGAGGTGACTTTCAAAGGGGCCTGTCTATGGGGGACTCGCAGAAGTTTATGACAGGGTGGATGCACCTGCCTGGTGGGGACAGTCCTTGCTTCTAGTTGCTGACTGGAAAACAGACAGCCTGGTGAATGAGCTGTTTCTACTCAGTGAGAATTTCTCAGCATCAGACATTGGAGGAGTGTACATTTAAAACTACTTGGGACATGCAGAAAAGGTCTGCAAAGTTAGGCATCTATTGTCCCTTCTCTGGGATCCTTTGTCACATTGCCCTTCTCCCTGCTCCCCGAGAGAGCCACCAACCCCTAGCAAGCCACTGGCTCACTTTCTTGTTCTGTCTGGGCCTGAAGGGTTTATTGGGAGAAGGAGTGCCCACTCTGCCTTGAGGTGTCTCTCCCACAGGACAGTGGTCCACTCCAGGCCCTTCATTAGCATCTTAAATACTGTTGTGTGAGTCTTACAAGAAGCCTACAATGGGAGTCCATCATCACCCACTTTGCCAGTGAGGAGAGGATGGTAGAGAGGTTGAGAAGTCATCCTGTGATTAACCACTGATTTGATACTGAATTTGAACCTAAACTTAGGTCTGTGTGGTTCTCAGCCTTGGCATGGGACAGGGCTAGCTGCTGCTTGCAGCCCGAGAGATCTGAAAACTGCAGTAGCTTTCTGTTAACTACCATCCCTCTTGGTAGCTAGTGAGGTCTGGGTGTGGGCATCTTGACCTACTGTAATGGGAGTCCTGGCCAGGACAAGACTGGGGATGAAATGGGGTCCTTGAGAGCTTGAATGCAACTAAGATAGAGTGCTTCCGGGGAGGGGGGGTGCTTGAAGGATAGAGAGTGGGCAGAAACATGAGAAATGAGCATAAGAAAGGGTAAAGAGAACCAAGGATACTGAGTGTCTGCTTCTGGTCTGTCTGTCTTTCCCTCTTATACCTGTTGCCATTTCTTCCTCTGCCTCTAGCCCCTATTGATCCCATCCTTCTTGTGGCTTCCAACCTTGCAGTGTGTGGCCTCGAACCCTGTTCCCTCACCATCCTCCGTCTCCGCTGTGACACATGGGCAACGGGTGCAGATCGTGGGATGTGGGGAAGCAGCTTGTCCCCATTAGCCTAGGACACATGGGCATGCCACAAGATGCTGTTCTCAACAAATCAAGGCCTGCCATGGCCTCCCCCTGCCCCAACTTCTCTTTGACCTCTTGAACCCATGCTCTTGGCTTCTGCCAGTTGGTGTAGTCTCACTTCCGTCCTTATCTCTGCCTCCCACAACCTCTCTCAATGCTTCTGGAAGATTCTCAACTCTTGAGAGATTCTCTCCTTCTCAGCCACCACTCCCTTATCTTCCATATATTGCAAATTTCCTTTCTCTGCTCCTCTTCCTAATTTTGGGGAATGCTTTTGGTCCCCAGTCTTTTTCTTCCTGCTGGAATATTATCTCTTCCTAGGGGTCACATGAGAGCAGAGGGCCAGGTGGAGACACTTAGTTCCCTTCGATAGACTCCCGAGATCCTGATGTGAGGCCTGAACCTGGGCATGAGCCTGAGGGTAGCTTCAAGATCAGTCACTGAGAGGGACCAGGAGGTCTACCATACCCTCTACCCCAGCCTGGGCACTCACTGGTCTTGGCCGTAGGGTGGGTGTTACTACCAAGTCCTCATAGTTGCATGTCTGGGCTCAGACGGGGACTGACTCCTTCAAAGGTAATTTATTGGCAGATACCTCATTGCACAGGGTAATAGCTGTGCTTAAATAATAATAAGCTTGATTACCGTTCAGTCGTTAAACTTTTTTTCCCATTTGGTTTAACTGACCATTTTGTGTGTGGTTTGGAAGGGGGGAGCACCCAGCCGTTACCCCAGGTCTACAGTGGGAGTTAATTTCTAATGAAGGTATAATTTTATTTCAATGATTTTACATTTAATTAACTAAAGCTACAAGTAATACGGTAGTGGGCCTCACTTTGGGGAGGAATGGGAGGTAAAGGGCTTTCAGGAGGAGAACTGGGCTGGGGAGAGGGGACAACCAAGTCACACTGTGATGTCACTGGTAAGGTGGGGCCTAGAACACTCACCATGCTAGACTGGCTGGCCAGCACAATCCAGTGATTTCACCAGTCTCTGTCTCTTCCTGTGCTGAATAACAGGCGATCGTGGCTACTCCCAGCTTATGTGTGGGTGCTGGGGATCCAACGTCAGGTCCTTGTGCTTGTGTGGCAGGCAGGCATCTTTGAGTGAGCATCTCCCAGGCTCTGTTTGGCTTCTTCCATTCAACACTATGCTTGCAAAAACTCCCAAGTGTCAGGAATCACAGCACTGTTGCTTTCCATCTTTGGGTGATAACCTGTCATATGGAGCTCCTCATTCATCCTCTCACAGCTCAGCGTCTGCTTTGTCTCCAGTGTGGGGTGTTATGAACACTGATGTTAGGCTTAGTCTGCCTTTGTTGCTTGCTGGGTAGAAAGACTGTTTCTCTTGGTTCTCTGTCTCCTCTGAAACTTTCCTCCCTATCTATCCTCACCCCTTCCTTCCCCACCTCCCTACTCCTTCCTCCCCTACACACACCCCTTCCTTCCCCACCTCCCATCCCTTCTTCTCCTATCTTCATGTGGGTTGTGCACATGAGTGCAGGTGCCTGAGCAGGCCAGAAAGGCTGGATCCCTTGGAGCTGGAGTTCCAGGTAGTTGTGAGCCACCTGACACGGGTCTGCGAACTGAATGCGGGGCCTCTGGAAGAGCAGTGTGTGCTTCTAACCACTGAGCTGTATCCCCAGCCCCTGGGTAATCAATCGTCTCATAAGGTTTAGACACTGACCTGTTGACGACCTTCTGGTCAATTCAGGGTGTCAGTCCCCAGGACCAAAGATCTGACCCAGATCTGGTCCCATCCTGTTCCTCTGGCCAGTACCCAGAGTCCTGCAGCCCCAGCCAGCACCTCCCCATGCTTTTGATTAGTGGGGGGAGGGTGGTGGAGAATGGTCTAGCCCAATGTCTTTCAAGCTTGTTAATCTCTAGTCAGTAGATGTTGTGAATATTTTATGATGGCACCATTTGAGTTGGGTCTGGCTTCTTTGTCATTACTGTGCTGCTTCCTAGATTCACTCACGTTGTAGCATGGATCAGTAAGTAGTTCATGTCAAACACCAAAACCCATTCTATGGGGATACAGCATGTTTACAAAATCTCACATCACTTGGTAGACATTTGGATTTTCCAATCACTGTTATGATTGATGCCACATGATATGTGTGTTACAATTTTGTGGGAACTTGTGTACGGTTTTTCCTGGGAGCATAATCATCAGGTCATATGTAACATTATACTCAACCATCCGAGCTTAAACACAACAGCCCGTCTTCCAAAGTACTGCACCATTTTGTGCTCCTGTGAGCAGGACTGAGATGCCCAGAGTTACCACACACTCACCCACACGTAACATTATTTGTTATGTGAGGATAGCTGTCTTGTTGGGGATGAAAGAGTGTGTAACTGAGGCTTGGGTTTACATTTCTGTACGATGAAGGGTGCTGGCCAATATTTTAGCCTTTCAGCCTTGCTGGCCATTTGTGTATTTTCTTTGGTGAAAAGTCACTTCAGATCATTTGCCCATTTAAGAATTAATTATTTTTTATTTCCTTTGAGACAGAGTCTTACTCTGAAATCCAAGCACTCAGACTTGTACCACACAGTCTTCCTGCCTCAGTTTCTCAAGCCCTAGAATTGACATCATGCGTCTGTCCGTCATGCCTGGCCTCACTGTTCGTTTTAAATAAGGTTGTCTTACATGGTTGAATGGTGGTGTGCTTTACATATGGTGGCTCCTAGACTTCCTTTGGACACGTGATTGGCCAGTGTATTCTTCCATCTATGCTGGTGCCATTTTACTTACTTGGAAGTGTCTCTGAAGCACAAACTTTGGAGTGCTGATGATGTATATCTGCTGTTATTGATCAGGGCCATTCCTTGTGTTTTCTGTGTTGTATCTAAGACACTCTTAGCTAATCCAAGATTAGTAGTGTTGGTTTTTCTGTTTACAGTTTGATACTTTCAATTTTTGCATCTGGATGTTTGTTATATTTAACTTACTTTAAATACAAAATTTTAAATTATATTTATTATGTATGTATGTGATGTGTGTCTGTGTGTGGTACGTCTGTGTGTGTGTGCTTCAGGGTGCATGTAGAGGTCAGAGGACAGCTTTGAGGAATTCGTTGTATCCTCCCACTGTGGATCAGGGATTGAGCTGAGGTTGTCAGCCACGCACAGTCTTTATCTGCTGAGCCACCTTGCTTACTTTGAGTTAGTTTTTGTAGATGAGATGAGGCAGGGGCTCTCCCCTCTCTCTTTCTTGTGGATGCCCACTCACCTTAACACCATTTGTTGGCTTCCCCTACTGGATGTTATCCTGCACAATTGTGAAGCATCAGTGATCCCTTCAGGGCCCTTCTCTTCCGCTGGGCTACGTGTCTGCCCTTTACCACTCAGTATGGATCACTGCAGTTTATGGTTAAGTTTGGAACTGGGAGGTGTCAGCCCTCTGGCTCTGTTCTCTTTTCCAAGGCTGTGTTGATTCTTCTCATGGTCTTGAATTTACATGTAGATTTTAGGGTCAACTTGCCTATGTCTGAGAAGAAAAAGGTGGGGGTTGTATAGCCCACGTAGTGCAGTGTGGGAAATCCTGTCTCTTAACACTATTGTGCTTCAGTCTAGGAGCACAGGCTCTCTGTCCACCCTTACAGTTATGTTTTGTTATTCTTTCAACAATGTTTTATAATTTTTGAAGTATCAGTTTGGGATTTATTTTGTTGTTTACCCTAAGTATTTGAGTCCTTTTGGTGCTATTGTGGATGGAGTTGCTTTCTTAATTTCAGCATGGGCTTATTCATTACCCTGGGTTGAAGTACAACTGCCTTTTTACATGCTGCTTTGGGACCCTGTATGAGTCTTCTGCCTGTGTGTATGTCTGCGTACCTTATGTGTATACCTGGTGCCCCAGCAGGCCAGAAGATGCCATTGGAACTACTTAAATTGGAGTCATGGATGGTTGTGAGCCACTGTGTGGATCTGAACCCAGGTCCCCTCTGAGAGCAGCCAGTACCCTTGACCACTGAGCCATCCCTCCAGCTCTTCTGATACTTATTTTTGATGTGTGCATCTATCCCTGAGGATTTTCTACATACAAAATCTTACATTAACTGTAATTATGATGGTTTTACACCTTTCCTTCCCATATAGGTAACATTTCTTTCTTTGTCTTGTCTAATTTATCTGTCTAGGCCTTCCAGCCCACGCCAAGTGTAATGGAGGGAGCAGGCGTTCGTTCCTCGCTCCCGCTGAGAGCAGAACAGTCTTCTTCCACGGAGTGTGGTGGAGCTGTGGGTTTCCATTGCTATCCTTGCCAGGGATGAAAAGTCATCTTCAATTTCTAGCTTAGTTAGTGTATTGACCAAGAAAGGAAGGTGAATTTTGTTTCCCTTTTGCTGTGTGTATTGAGATGACCATGGGATGTTTGGGTTTATTCTGATGTGGCATGTTATGTCATTGACTTTGGATATTAAACCATCTTGGCATTCCTGAGATAAACCTCACTTTGTCATAGTAGAATTGGTCTTATGGGTTTCGAGGTTCTATTTTCTATCATTTTTATTAGGGATTTTTGTGTCTTTTCACAACTTCTTTTAAATTAACGCTTTAGTGAACAAAACAGTGGGCTTCAGTGTGATGTTTTCGTACATGGGTGCATTCACTCATTATATTCGTATCTCCCCCATTGCTCTCTCCTCCCCCCCTCCCGCCTCTACTTGAACGTCCTATGCATGTTTCAGGTTTTTTTGTTTTTGTTTTTTGGTTTTCGAGACAGGGTTTCTCTGTAGTTTTGGAGCCTTTCCTGGCACTCGCTCTGGAGACCAGGCTGGCCTCGAACTCTCAGAGATCCGCCTGCCTCTGCCACCTGGGTGCTAGGATTAAAGGCGTGCACCACCAACGCCCGGCTTTCAGTTTTCTTTTATTGTGGTAATTTTTAGTGCTTTCTCTTCTGGCAGGAGCTCTGTGCTGGCATGAATATGTACTGTGTCCCTGAAGCGTGTGCAGAGACCCGCTGCTTCTTCGCAGAGTGTCACAGTCTCCCGGGGGATTTTGCCATGATGCTTCCACCAACTCTCAATGAGTTTCTGGGATCCCAAGCCCTGGCCTTGCCGTCTGCAGTAGACACACATAGGTCTAGCCTGTGCCCACACTCCCATGCTCCCTTCTGCTGTGCCAGTACTGTGTGGACTCATCAGCATTGTTACAAACATCATCCCTTTCAGCAGCGGGGGGTGAAATGGAGACAACCATACTACAGAGATCATGTGAACATTCTGGCAGCAGCCTGTGTGGCCAAGGGGTGCCTTTCTCAGACCTGCCCCACTGCTGGAAGCCCATTAGGGACTAAGGACAGAGTGCCATTCATACCCTTTCTGTTCATTTCTTCCCTGGTCCCTCCTTTGTCCTCACTTTCTTTGATGTCTCAACATTGTGACCACCGCTGCTCTTGTTATGGTGCCTGTCCAGTCTAGATAGGAGCTCAGCCTTCCTTTGCTTGGTGGTGGCTGCATATGGTGCTGTCCCCCAGCCACCTGGAGGCCTTCTGTTTCTCTTTGAAGCTAAAGAAAATGCCCTGGACCCACAGATATCTTGTGGTGAGATGTCCCCTTCCCTTCCCTGAGGCAGCTGAGCATCTTGACCCTCTGTCCCCACCCATCCCTTATCTGACACTCCTTCATTGCCTCCACCCTGCTGGGCCCACCTCAGCCCCCCCCCCATGGACACCCTTGATTGGTGAAGCACCATGGATGCTATTCAATGCAGGTTTCCAGCATTTCACAAAGGTCTGAGGCTAGCAGACTGTGGACCACCACTCAGGACGTGGAAACAAAGCAGGACAGAGTACAGCCATGCTCCTTAGTCTTTTTGTCACCACTCCCCAGAGCAGCTTTCACTCAAGACTCAAGCACCCCATCTTCCTGCCTCTTCAAGGCCAGAGAGCACTGCAGAACTGTACAACAGCTTTGTCTCTGGCTTCCATGCCAGATGACCGTGGGTCTCCATTTGTACAATCCATAAAGTCCCTTGGCATATGTGGTAAAGGTCACTGTGCCAGCTGCAATGCCTGCCACCGTTCAGGTAGCTGCTGTGACTGCCCTTTTCATAGGCTTTTTCAGTCCTGTGAATCCACACAGGCCTCTAATAGAGCCCCTCCCTCCCCTGCCTCCCTCCCTCCCCTCCCCTGCCTCCCCTGCCTCCCTGCCTCCCCTGCCTCCCCTGCCCCCCCCCTCCCTCCCCTCCCTCCTCCTTCTTCCTCTTTGCCCTCTTCCCTCTGCCTCCATCCTTTCCCCCTCACCCCTGACTCCATTTTCTCCCTCCACCTTCCTCCTCCTCTGGCATGTGAGTGTATGTGCCTATATATTTATGAGTGTGGTGTATGCTTATACGTGTGTGTTCAGGTGCAAGTGTATACACTCCAGGAGGCCAGAGGATGTCAGGTGTCCTGATCCACCACCTTATCCCTTTGAGACAGAGTTTCTCACTGAACACAGAGCCAGGCTGGCAGCGAGCAAGCCCCCAGACCCTCCTGTCTCCATCCCCCTGAAGCACTGGTGTTACAGGCATGCAAATGGTATGTCTGGATTTTAAGTGGGTGCTGGGATCTGAACTCAGATTCTCATGCTTGAATAGAGACTGTTCTTACCTACTAAGCTGTCTCTCTAGCCCCAAATGCTAATCTTCAAACAAACATAGCTACTGCTTCCTTAGGCCCTTGCCTCACTGAGTATCTATTAGAACACTTGACCTGCCTTTTTTTTTCTCTCTCTCTTTTTTTTTTTTGACCTGCATTAATTCTTAACAGTCCCTGGAATGATGTCTCAGTCAGCTTTGACTGTGAAATAAACCACCCCAGAACTTAGTGACTTGAAACACAACTGTTTCTTTGGCTTTTGTTTCTGGAAGGTAGTAAGCCTTATCTGGATTGGTCTGTTTCTTTGTTTTCTAGCTCATTGTGCTCCATGCTCATGTGGGGTGGTGGAGACCCGAGACCGGCCTCTTGGGGTTTGGACACACAATCAGCACATTGTCACTTCTGCCCCTCCCACTGGTCAGGGCAAGCCCCCAGTTGGTACAGATCTACCAGGTAGGATGAGATGTCACTTTCCCATTGGAGAAGGTACTAGGTAACACTGCAAAGATGTGTGTTCAAAGAGCCCACATATTTCATATTACAGAGGCTAGCTGCCCCTGCCTCCTCCTGGTCCTTTTAAAGAACCCATTGGGAGGCAAGAGGATGATTCAGTAGATAAAATCTTTTGCCACACAAAACCTGATGACCTGAATTTAGATGCCCAGGGAAAGCTGGACACAGTAGCTTAGGTGACTATAACCCCAGCACTCTTACAGGGAGATGGGAATTTTCCATGAGGAGATGGGAATTTCAAGGGCCAGCCACCTGGTGTATGTGTGCAGGGTAAACAGCAATATACTCTCAAACAAGGTGGGAGGCAAGGACTATCTTAGTCACTGTTCTGTTGCTGTGAAGAGAACCATGGCAACTCCTAGGAAAGATAGCATTTAAAAGGGGCTGGCTTAGAGTTTCAGAGATTAGCTTGTTATCACAGCATGAAGCATGGCAGCAGGCATGCAGGCATGGTGCTGGAGAAGCAGTTAAGAGGGACATTCTGATCTGCAGGCGGAGAGAAAACTCTAGGCCTGGAATGGGCTTCTGAAACTTCAAAGCCCACCCCCAATGACACACTTCCTCCAACAAGGCCACACCTCCTAACCCTTTTCAAATAGTGCCACTTCCTGATGACTAAGCACTCAAATCAGTTCACCTCTGGGGAACATTTGCATTCAAACCATCACAAGGACAGACACTCGAGTTTGTTGGCTGATCTCCATGCATATGTGTACAAGCCTGTATTCACAAACAGATATACGAGAACACACACATGTACACACACACACACACACACACACACACACACACACACACACACACACACTCACGGTGCAGCCTCCATCCCAGAGGATCATCAGGATTTCCTACCGAGACTCCTGGCTGTGGTAGAACATTATTTTCAGGTGTGTGACTTTTGTTTATGCTGCATTTGTTTAACCCTGAGAAGCTGTGATTCTTTGCCTGTCTAACACCTGATGGTCTACTAAAGAGCTCAATGGCCAACAGGGAGGCAGGAGCAAGGATAGGTGGGGCTGGCAGGCAGAGAGAACAAATAGAAGGAAAGACGAAGAGGAGAGCAAGAAAACAAGGGAAGGAGGGCATCAGGGGCCAGTCACCCAGCCCCCCAGCCAACCACAGAGTAAGAAAGAAAGTAAGATATACAGAAGTAAGAAAGATAAACACCCAGAGGGAAAATGTAGACGGGAAAATTTAAGATAAGAAAAGCTGGCTAGAAACAAGTCAAGCTTTCTGGATCAAAAAAAAAAAAAAAAAAAAAAGGCAAAAAAGAAAGAAATATATAACTAGTATGTATAAAGAGTATATATCAAATAAAAAAAAGAAAAGAAATCTGCCGGGCTAAGGCCAGATATTCATAACTAAGAATAAGTCTCTGTGTGTGACTTATTTGGGAGCTAGGTAGTGGGCTCCCCAAAAAGCCGAAAGAGTAAAACAACACAACACCTAGCAGCATTATTGGCAAGGACTAGATGATCCTGGGGTAAACTGAGGCAGATACCTTGCAGGCTACATGTCAATCAGTGAACAGCAGGGAGCTAACTCTAGGCCTTCTGCCCCAAGGAGGCCAGCCCAGCAAGCACCCTGGGAGGGAAGGAGGGTCGGGCTGGAGGTGAAGATGCAGAGCTAGGGCTTCATCCATTCAACCAACAAACACACACTCAGCATTTGGTGTGACTATGAGCACAGGAACGGCACAGCAAGTAAGAGCATCTATAAGCCCTGAAATATGGCTGGAATTCCTTGTGGCATCTGGTGGTGGTGGTCCTCCCATTTCTGGGGCCCTCCCCTTGCCTCCTCCCCACAGCTGCCTGACATCCTTCTTTCTCCATTCCCTTCTCCCAGGGTTTCTCTTTTTCTTCTTTTGTTGAGGTTCCCCTACTACCCACTGTCCTAGAAGCTCATTTTCTGCTTTGTAGGAAGGCCACTCAGCCAGGCCAGGGGTGCTCTCACTCTGGGGGCTCCAGTTCCTGAAGCCCTGGGTAGATGCTGCAGGGCCAGGTTCTTGGGCACAGGCAATACGTGACCCTGGTGCTTGAGGGGTTTCAGGGGACTTCTCAGAGCTGGGCACAGCCTTGCTCCTCCTTGAAGACATGGAGGGTTGTCAGCATGGCAGCACTCTGGTGTCTTCTCATCTGCTGGACGGGGTTGGGTTGCTGGCCTCTTGATGTGTGGTGGACAGGTGAGAGGGGGAGTTTGCAGGCCTCCGAGTTGAGTCACCGTGTGCTCACCCATGTGTGTACGTGCATGTCATACAAGAATACAAGACTACAAAGATTTCCTGCAGCCTTGGATGTGGATGTCTGTGTGTTCCCATATGCCCACAGACACTTTTTTACAGCACACAGCTTCCACCTGCCCTGCCAGATGTGTGCAGTGCCCTCCCATGCACCACCCTGCTACTCCATCCCTGACCAGGTTTTGCAGGAGGAGGAGGAGGAAGGAAGGGAAGAGATGGCCTTTGAGTCATATCTGAGTCTCTAAAGCCTTCCAAGCCAGGAAGGGAACCAGAGATGGGGTGCTGCCCATCTTCTGGGTGTAAGGTGGGGTAGAATCCTGCCAGGAAACACAAGGCAGGGCAGAGGATGAGGACTGGGGAATTTCAACAGTTGGGAAGAGGCATTCTGTTCCTGAAACCTGACCTAAACCACTCAAGTGCAAATATGCACACTTGTGTACTCACATATATTTACTAGGAGAGGGCCCACCCAGAACCCCCCTTGGTCTGCCTCCCTACTTTGCTCCTAGTAGGAGCAAATGCACCTCCCCCAAAATGTCAGATGCACTCCCCAAAATGGTGAGATCTGGCTTTGAAATCTCTAAAAGCTGGGTCTGTGCATGCCTAGCCTGATCAGGGATGCATGTATGGGGCATTGCACACATCTGTCAGGGATGGTGGTAGCTATGGGGTATAGGAAGAGGCCTAAGGATATGCCCTGTGGGGTAGTATCCATGGTGGCATTGGGAGGTTGGGAGCTGGGGGAGAGGAGCGAGGGCCTGGTGGGGTGGGACCATGTACATCTTACTGCAATGCTGGCTCCAGGTTTGGAGGTGTGATGTTCCTTTGTTGGTTCCTTGTGGCTGCTCCCACATTACAGGCAAGAAGAAAGGCTCATGGGGGGCTAGCACAGTTGCAAAATGGGGAGCCCCAACTCCAACTAGACCAGCAGGGACACTCGCCAGGCCCAGAGCTAGACCACAGCTCCCAGCTGAGGACCAAAAATGACCCATTCTCTGATTTGGGTTCTGGTACCTGGAGTGTGGGGCTTGGGATGGCCCCTTCACAGTGGGCTGGAGTGTGGGTCAGTCTTAGAGGCAGCAAGAGGCTTGGACTCAATGGTCAGCTGAGATGCCCTCTGGTGACTCCTTTGGGGTAAGAAGAGACTGTGCCATCTGAAAATGGGCCTGGAAGCTCTGCTCATTGGAGTGTTGGTGCCTCCTACAGGGGACACTGTAGGGCACCAGGGAGTGGTGTGGGGGGCTCTGGGTTCAAATTCCAGCTCTGTTGCCCAGCTCCCCAACCCGCCCCACATCTGTGCTATGGGGCTAGCTAGTGGCATATACTTTCTAGGTTTGTTTGAGGGCTCAGAGGATGAGCCATGGAACCTCTGCTGAGCAGTGTCTGCCTCATCTCACAAACCTGTGGGGCCTGGTGTCACCCTGGAATTATCTTTAGGGCACAGGCCACCCGTGACATTTCTGGGGTTTATGAGTCTGGGAGATTACTTCGTTAAGGAGAGGCTTGTCCTGGCTGGGAATGGACAGGCTGCCTGCGCCTTCGGTGTGCTCAAGTGACCAAGAGCGATGTTTTATGGGGTCTGTAAAAGCTGCTGACCCTGCTCTGGAAGTAATGAGATGAGCAGGGCCCGGGGATTCCAATAACCTTCAGCTCCAGCTGAGCCCACAGAGCCCCTGACCTAGGAGTGCACAGGGATGCAGGGCTGGCTGATGGGGTGAGAGGGGTGGAAGAATGGACAGACCCCTAAGGGCAGCATGGCTGGACACTCAATACCAGCCACAGCCAGGCAGGGTAGTGTGGAGGGCACAGGAGAAGCCATATCAGTGGCTTTGCAGAGGATAAAATGCTTCTAGCCCTTGTCTCACATCCCCTACCCCATGCAGTCACAATATCTGTCTGGTGGAGAATGCTGTAGTAGTGTTCTAGAGAAAGAACTCTAGAGAAAGAATGCTCCATAGTGTTCGGTGCCCACCACTGGTACGCCAGTGGTGTGGACAAATTGGCATCCCCAAGTCAGGATGGCATCCCCCAGAACTTGAACTCCATTGTGTCACCACTTGACTTGACTCTTGGCCCATGTGTGAGGGTTGAGGGACATAGAAGGGGGGGAGACTGCCCATTCATAAGGGTGGGAATAGCCTGCCACACCCTGGCCATGTATGGCCTGCCCTTGCCTGGGTGGAGGTGTCTCCTGGAGCAGAGGGAGGGGCATATGCCTTGGAATTCGTGTGTCTTGGTATTGGGTTTGAAAGTTTGATCTTCTAAGCAAGGCTAGCCAGAGAGAGATGAAGTCATTATTTCATCCACCAATTATACTCATCATGTGTCTGTCCATCCATCCATCCGTCCATCCAAAAATCTAGTCACTCCTTTAGCAGACATCTTTAGGCATGGCTTATAGAAGGACTGGTTCTCGTCTCACAGGCGATTGGAGAAGGTGAAGCTGTGGCAGGGTGTTCAAGCTCCCTTGCTCATGGTGTCACTTAACTTCAGTCCATTTTGGAGAGGTTTTTTTTTTTTTTTTTTTTTTTTTGGCTGTGTACATAGGGTGCTTTATTCTCCACAGAGTGATACATGCTGAGGTGGGTTGGGCTCGGGCCAATGTCCCCATATGTACAGAACTGAATAAAGTGGGTCTCTGAGAGTCTGATTTGCCTTGATATGGAAAGGGACATGGGGAGGTGGGTGTTAAAACCAGAGTTGTGTTAGTCCTGTGCTGGTCCCGGCTTGCAATGTAGGGAGGAGACGGGGCAGCTCTCCGTGTGGTTACTTCCAGGCAGGGGATGCCTGCCGGGCTTGGAGGGCTTTCTGTACTACTTCTTCCCATGGAGCATCCGATATTTCCTGAGCCCAGGCAGGGACCCCTGGTGCGGGCAGGCTTACTCCAGCCATCGTCCTTTTCACCAGCTCCACGTGTTCTAGGTCCATGGGGATAGAGGTGTGGCTGCTCAATGCTGCAGCTCCCTCCTCATCTTCATCCTCACTCTCTAATGGGGGGTCTGGCAAATGAAGCCCCAGGGTCTAGATCCGGTCTTAGATGTCAGCAGCTCCATCCTCTCCGTCACCCACCGGTGCCAGCTCCACCTCTTCCTGTTCAGGGTCTTGATTGAGGGGCTGGTAGGAGTAGCCTGCAGGGCCTGCTCCTGTTTCCTCCTGCTCTTCCTCAGGTTCTTCACTGCTCCAATCCCCGGTTCCTTCTGTAGGACCCTGATGTGGACCTAAGTCCTCAGTTTGATTGGGGAAGATATGCTCAGAGCTCATGGTGTCTCCCCCTAGAACTATTGCTGCCATCCGGGCAGGGGCCTCTCAGAGCCCACAGCCGGACCCGCACCTTCACTTCCGGCGGGGCAGGATGCGCTCCATTATGGAGAGGTTTAAATCCCCTGTGGCCCTGCAGCCCTGCCACAACCTCTCCTCTGTAAGTGCCCTAAAGTTTGAGCTAGAAGTATTTAAGGACATGGGGAGGGTGACTCCAGCATCCCTAGAGATCTACCTTGACCATTCTCACAAGTACAGCTTGCCTGAGTTCCCAGGCTCAGCATCCAGGACTCCACAGGCACCAGTAATCATCCATGCTCCCTGTCTGATACCCACCCACCCCACCCAAGACTGCTTTTTACCTGCTCTTGGGCCTCTCCTCTCCCTCCCTGTCACCTTCTTGAAGGCTGGCCCAAAAATGGGGTGTAGGTTAGAGAGATGGAGGCTCTGGCCTTAATGTCCATGGTTGCTGATGGTCAGGGGTTGTCCCCTCCTGTGTTCCACTTTCCCCTCTGTAGCATCAATTTGATGAAAAGGCAGCGGGGACCCCTCCCTCAGACACCCTGTTCCCACAGCCTCCCTTTAGAGTCTTAATATCTTAGTGTTTTATCACACCAATGACTTGCCAAGAAATATAGAAGGGACCCTTTTTGGGGAGTGAGGGACTGACCCTCTGCTCCCCAAGTCTGCTTCCAGGATGACATCACTTCATTCCACAGAAAAGCTCCCAGCAGTCAGCAAGGTACAGGGCTCCTCCCAAGGAGGTCTTTCCCAGGAGCCCAGGCTCAAGCTCCTAGAAGGCCCTGGGAAGCAAGTGGGAGTGTGGTGTTAAGCTCTCTATTCTGGGGTGTGTCTTCTACAACTCTTTAAAAGCCTTGTGAGCAGTCAGGCCTTCCCTCTGGGGGAGTCTGGTAGGAACCTGGGAGTCCTGAGCCTTCTCCTGAAGTCAGCAGCCTTTTTCTGGGGGGTTGTAGGGGAGTATGGGAGGTAATGGGCAGTGCCAGTCTCAGGCCTTCCTTTTCCCAGGAAGAATTTCCTGGACATGGACAATTTGGGGTACCTGGCACTGCTAGCAGGACTGACACCATCCATGGGGCACAGAGCCCAGATTTTGGTACTAGGTGGGCAAGTCTTCAAAATCCAGCTCAAACATTTCCTAGGTGTGTGACCAAGGGCAAGTAGTTCAACTTCTCTGTGTCTTAAAATGGAGATAACAGAGCCTGTCCCTGGGGTTTAATACAGATTTAATCTACAAAGCTCTTGGGACAGGGCTAGGCACCTCTCAGTTCCCCTCATCTGACAAGCTAGAATTTGCCCCTCACTGGTGAGGCAGGAGTTTCTACTGAAGTCACCTGCCAGCTAAGGAAGTGTGACTCCCAGCATACCTACCCCTCACACCCTCGGATGTAAAGTGCAGCAGTCGGGGCCAGGGCAGGATGGGCCACCTGGCTGTACCCCCAAGGCCTGGTGAGCCTCGGCCTCACCCGAGGGCCAGCTAGACGAATGCTCCAATTAAAGGTAATTCCCCCTTTCCTTCCTTGAAATTCCTATCGATTTCCTCCCTAAATAGAAATTCCCATCGATTCCTTGTCTGTCCAGATTACTATCCTCGGCTGTTGCCTGCAGAGCTGCGTTGTCTTCCTGCTTCGTTCAAGGACCATAACTCTTTACAAGGTGACCCTGCCACCATCTGCACCTCCCCAGCTGGGCTGAGAAGAGGGGCCCTCCTTTGCCCCAGGTGGAAATAAAGATGTCACAAAGCTTGGGACAGATGTGGGGGGCCTGACTCTCCCTAAAACTACTTAGCTCATTGCTGAGGTGGGAAGTCCAGGACCACAGGGATAATATCCTTGACTAGAAGCAGGCCCCCAGGTGCCGGCAGGGTGGGATCCAACTGGGCTACCCTGGCGGAGGTCATGCCTATTGAGTCTGGGCTGGTTTCCCAGAGCACCCCAGGACCTCCGGGCGGGGGTTACACCAGGTAAATCGGCAGATGCTGTAGATCTGCCCAAGCTGTTCAAAGAGCCTGATAGGGAGCATGGAACAGTGCTCCACCCCACTCTTGCCTCGTCCTGTGCCCACTGATTTGCTCTTTCCAGAAGCAACAAATGGCTTATCATTCCATAGTCAGAGTCTCTCCTCACCACATCTCCACCTCTGCCCATGATCTACTCAACACCTAGCCCCACCCCCAGCAATGCTGATGGGCCCTGTCCATTTTCTTCCCTTCTCCTCTGCTCCCCTGGGCTGGGAAATAAAGGAGGTCAGGTCCCCGATTTCATGGAGATTTGTGGCCAACTGGCTTAGTGGCTGGGTTAGCTCAACAAGTCACTGTGTTTCTGGGGTCTTCAGTCCCCTATCTGGACAGTGCATCTGAACAGAAAACCCAGGCTTCCCCACATGGAGGGACGTACACAGAGAGGTAAATGGCCATGTCCAAGGTCACACAATTACTCAGACTTGGCTGGGATTTGAAGCTGTTCCTGTCCCTCTGAGGTTCACTGGGGATGTTGATAGTGACAAAGCCATCCTGCTCTACTCTCAGCTTTGGGGGTCTCTCCCTGACCCCGGAGTTGAGCTGGAGACCAGAAAACCCCAGAGATCCCAACTCTGCCCCCAAGATGTTGGGGTTACAAGTCAATGCAGTCACATTCAGCTTTGGCTCAGGTGCTAGGGATGCAAAGACAGGTCCTCAAAGCTTGTCCAGCAAGTGTTTTACCCACCAAACCATCTCCCTAGCCCACTGACATCCTCTTTTTAAAAAATTTTTTAGACAGGGTTTCTCTGTGTAGCTTTGTAGACCAGGCTGCCCTCGAATTCAGAGATCCGCCTGCCTCTGCCTCCCGAGTGCTGGGATTGAAGGCATACACTATCACTGGCAGGCCCAACACCCTCCTTTAAGGCAAGGTGTCACCGAGTTAAGTTGACCTTCAACTTACTATTTAGTGGACGATGATCTTGAATTCCTGATCCCCCTGCCTCTACCTTCCCTAATGTCTTAATGCCTATCTTCGGAGCTCATACTTGGGGAGCACCAAGGATGTCCTGGGATGCTCTTCTGTATCTTTTCACACTCCCAAGAGACCACACCAGTAGTGCAGCCACTGACTCATTGACATGTTGAGGATCTCTGACACCGGACATTCATTTCCTTGGACAATCTCTTTGGAGTTTCTCTAGAGCTGCAACGTTATCCTCCCTGTGCCCTCCGTGCTAGTGCTCTGTCTGACGTGCAGACATGTTTGTGTAATGTAAAACATGATTATTTCCTTATTAGTTACTCAGCAGGCTTCATTCACTCTTCCCATTTGTGCTTCTCCATACAGAGGGATGAACCTGCCTCTCCCACTCCATCATCCACTTTGATATGGTGGGGGACCCAGTAGATCAAAATGGTGTGGCCTGTGGGGGACCTGGGTAGCCAAGTGCTGGTTGGCTGGATTTGCTTAAAGTTCCTTTGGATATCTGATTGCAGTGGGGCAGGAGTGAGGACTAGATGTTTGTCAATTTGTCACAGCTAGGATCTTCTGTGAGGAGGGAACCTCATTTGAGAAAATGCCTTCATCACATTGACATATGGTCAAGTCTGAAGTGTCTTCTCAGTAATGATGGATGGGGGAGGGACAGCCCAGCCCACTGTGAGTGGTGCCATCCCTGGGCTGGTGGTCCTGAGCTCTGTAAGGAAGCAGGCTGAGCAAGCCTGTAAGAAGCACCCCTTGTGGCTTCTGCTTTAGCTCCTGCCTGTAGGTTCCTGCCTTGAGTTTCTGCTCAGACTTCCTTTCATGGTAGACCGTCAACTGTAAGAAGAAATAAACCCTTTTCTCCCCAGGTTGCTTTTGGTCATGGTGTTTATCGCAGCAACAGAAAGCAAATAAGGACATCATGTGGGTGGCAGAGGCTGGCACCTCTGGGCCTGCTCTGTGGACATCAGCGTTTCATTTATTCTTGGCCTACAGATGGCCCATCTGGCAGAGCCAAAGCAGCTGCCATTCTTTCAAGAAAGTGACCAAGCCCTGTCCCCACTCAGCGCACTTCCTGACAAAAGGCACTTGAGGCTTTGTGATGGTTGGCTCTTGTCTAATCATTTGTGGTACACAGACCTCATGCGAGCCTTTGAGGCTGTGTCAGAGGACACACAGAGCCACACTGACATCCCTGCACCCATGGGGGTCTCATCCTAGTGGAGGAAGAGGACAATGAAATGTCTGGACAGGTTGGTTCTGATGGTGGCCACAGCTGTGAAGAAAAGTTTGTGTGTGAGTGAGTGGATTCTTTGAGGAGGCTTCTGGGCTCAGAAGCCAGAGCTGAGCGCCAATGGTCTTAACTGAGCATTCTGAGAGGGGGGAGGAGAGGTGTGAAGACCCTGGGCAGGTGTGAATGTGAGATCAAGAACATTGACTGTTACTGTGAAGTGCTATGGCTCTGCTCTCTGGAATTGGGCCCCTCGAGGGGCTTCCTGAAGAAGAGGCTCAGTGTCCAGAGGAGGTCACCAGCTATGTCTGCTTTGCTTCCTCAGCCTCTTCTTCCTCCTCTCCCCTGGGACCTCCATCCTCAAGCAGCCAGGAGAACTAGAGCCATGTTCCCTCAGGTCAGGCCTGGCACCTTTCTCCCAGCTGATAACCCTGGGCTGAAACAGAGAGCCCAGTTTATGGAGCAGCCGAAAGGTGTGGATCTGAGAACAAAGCAGCTTGTTACACTTAGGCCCCAATAAAAAAGCTTCTAAGAGCCTAATTAACAGTTTAGGTACATATAAAAACATAATGAGAAAAACAATCTGTTTGCAAAAAAGGAACGAAAGAAAAAGAAAAAAAAAATATGAAAAGGCCAAATTGGCAGAGCCTGGCCTGCTGCTGGGCATGTGGTGTCGGCACAGCTCGAGTGGCCGGGAGGGCTGGCCTAATGGCCTCCTCGCATGCCGGTATTCCACCTCTGTATGTCTGAGCAATTTTCAACTTGGCAGGAAGGGAGCTGCGCGGAAATTTGCGTAAGCCTTGATAAATATTTTATGCAAATTAAAATTGAATTCTTTGCTTAGTTTAAGCAATTTCCCTGTAAGGAGTGTGTCGAGGAGGGAGATTACAACATTTGCCTGGTTTGTTTATAATTTAATTTTTTTTTTATGTTGCGGCTGGCAGAGGAGGAGATGGTAACACCTGTGAGTGTTTATAACGTCCCATCTCCTTCACAGCTGCTCCTATTCAAAACACCTCGCCGGCGTAATAATTTCATAAAATTTCATGATTTACCATCTGCTCGTGCCGGTTTGGGCTTCGGCAATAAGCTTGTGCGTGGCGCCCGGCCCAGAAAGGTACAATAACTGTATATTTTAACTTAATGGTTTTTTGGGGGGCATGCAAATTTCTGTGAGCAGATTGTGTTGAGGCCTGGGCTTGGAGCGGCCTCCCTGAGCCCCAGAAGCCCCCCAGAGCACCCCCCGGCTCAGTGAAGGTTGCCCGTGTCAAAATCGAGATATCAAACACCAAGTGCCGAAAGACAAGGTAGGAGGCACAAGGAGATTATTTTCCTTTTAGCATTTGATGTCTGTGCATTTGGGTAATTAAAATGATTACTACAACAATTAAAGCAAGTAATTAGAAACTAATTACACCAGCATTTTTTGTGATTACAGGAGCAGATGAAAATAGTGTTCAAAATTAAATTCATTGCATATTCATGGGAATGAAATTAAATACTGCTGGGTGGATGAGATAATCGGAGGAGAGGAGAGGAGAGGCATTCTGGGGATTCGGAGAACAGACTGCGGTTAATACTCCAAACAGACATTTGGTTAAATCAGTGATAATCTTTTAATGGCTTTAAAAGGGGCTAATATTTGGAAAGCAGTCAAAATTGCTGAGAGTTTGTGTTTTTCACTCACTCTGTGATAATACATACCAGCTGTAGCACAATGGAAAACATTTAATCATTAGCCACTCAAATGGAGGCGCAGGAGCCAGCGTCTCCCCGCCTCTCCTGGTGTCTCATGCACGACAATAAATTAAATTAAAGAATCTTAGCAGCTCTTTCTTCCCCCACCCCCTCCTCCCTCTCCTTTTTCCCCAGCTATTGACTACTTCCCAGCCACTGCCTTGCCACGACCATTTAATGAGATCCCGTAGATTAAATAGATTTTCTGTTTAACTCCACACTGGTGAGATAGCATGTCAGCGATGGAATGGCTATTAACATTTAAATATTTCACAGAACAAAAAAAAATTGGAATATGAATTTTTCATTGTTGCGACGCTCAATGGAGACGCTTCCTTCCCTCCCTCTCTCCCTCTGTCCCCCTCCCTTTCTCTCACAGCTCTCTCTTTCTCTCTCTCTTTCTCTGCTAGACCTAATGAAACTAAAGTAATTAGAAAGATACAAGAAGAGGGCTTTCACCAGAGTGCAATTAAATTGAGCGGGGAGCCGTTATTTATATAGGCTGGTCACTGCGTAGCCACGGCTATTTTCTCAGCCTGCTTGAGTCATAGATTATTACAAGAGATTAATAATGTAAATTTCACTGACTCGGCTGCTCTCCGAGCCTTGGCCTTCAGAAATTGATGGGCATGCCATCCATCACCTCCTCCGGTCCAGGCCTGTCCCTCTGCAGAGCTCACTAACCCCTGCGCCCCACCTTGAAGCTCACCTGCTACGCATCCTGTTATGGCTTTGCCCCCTAGCCCCCACCCTGTCTTTGTTATTGTTCCTATTTCTCTGTAGGTTTTTTCCCCTCTGTTTATTTCTGAGTTCCTTCAGCACTAACCCTGTTTAATTTCTGGCTGATTTTTTAGGGTGGCTTCCTATAACACTACAGCCCCCTGGTAGTCTGAGAAGGGGTTGATTTGCCTCTTATAAACCCATATGGGTGGGTTAAAGGCACAATTTGCCCACTGTCTCTTCTCCCCTGATTCTCCCTCTGGGGCCACTTTCTGTGCATCTGGCTGACTGGCCATCCATGCATCCATTCTCTCCATTTCTCTTGGTGCACCTCTGTTCCCCATTGCCTTTCCAGCCACAGGAGGGAGGAGCTAAAGCTGGGGTCTTCTCTGTGGTTTCCTAGTGGTGTGACCTTGGCTTGGAGCCTTCTGACCCTCATCCACTAAGCAGAGGCAATAAATCAGAGATTATGAACTCTATGGAGCACGGCAGGACTGGACGTGATGTGGAGGCCTAGGTTTGAGGAAGAGCACACTGATGAAGAAATGTGCCCTCCCTCACCTCTTCCCACAGTGCTTGCTCACAGTGCGTCCCTCCCATCGCTTATCCCAACCCCAGAGCATCTTGTCAGCTGGTTGTGTTGTGAGGAGGGGTGGCAGCTAGAGCCTGAAGTGAGTAGGGGTGAGGTCAGGGAGGAGGGGGAGGTCCCCAAGGCAGGTCTCTGATGTGTCTCACCCCTACCTGCCCAGTCTGGGAGTGACCCCACTTGCATGGCTGGAGAAACTGCTCAAAATGTGCCCAGACAGGGCATTCTGCAGAGCCAAGAGGGCTGGCTTTCAAAACAATTAGCACCAGCGTCTGCCTGAGCACCCATGCTGGTTTTGTATAATTAAAGCAAGGCTCCAGAATCCCACTGGACACTCTTTAGAAACGACTCATTTTCGGCATTATTTACAACAATGGATGGTTCGGGGGAGGCTCCTGGACCCCTCCAGCTGCCCCCCAGGAGAGGCCTAGCACCTCCATTACTCCCTCTGGCCTCTGCTATCTTCCTAGTAGTGGACCCAAAGCCCAGGGTGGGCCTGAGGGCACTGGTGCAGGGTCTCAGCTCACTGTGGTCCTTTCTTACCTTTGGGGTGGCTCTTACTGGCTCAACCAGGAGTGTTGTAGAGGTGGACTTTGGTGGAGGTGGAAACACGGGTGAAAGATCATGGGTCCCCCTTGAATTCTAGGAGCTAAAACTAAAATGTTACAGATTTACTTTATTTTATATGTCTGGGTGTTTTACCTGTATATGTATCTGTGCACTATGTGCATGTCTGGTGCCTTCAGAGGTCAGAAAACAGCATCGAATCTCCTGGAACTGGATATTGTGAGCCACCATGTGGGTCTGAAGCTGAATCCAACTCCTCTGCTAGAGCAGTAAGTGCTCTTAACCACTGAACCATCTCAAGGGAGAGTGAAATTATTTTCTTTAATGTTTTTGTTCACTTAAGTATGTGGGCCCTGTCGATTGGACTCAGGTGATGAGGCCTGATGGCAAGGAGCTTTTACCTAAATGGCTAGCCCTCTTGTCAGCCCTGGCACTTTTAAATAAAGCCTAGCTAAGAATCATAGGAAAGGTGACAGCGGGTCTCAGAGAAAGCAATATATTGGAAATAATAACCCTGAGCGAGTCACGGCATTAGACTTCAGCTGTGGAAAGGGGGAGGGGCAAGGCAGGTGGGTGCTGATGTCTAGTCTGCCTGTGCTATCCTAGCTCATGTACTCAAGCAACCCCAGCAGGAAGGTGCATTGTCAGCTGTGTATGTTGGAAGCCCATGAGGACACACACGTGAGGGCAATCTGGATGTGGATACAGACACGCATGTACTTGGACTATGTTTGACCACGTACACGGAGTGAGCAAGTCACACACCCAAGTATGAGATGGTGCACAGCTGTGCACACAGGTGCATGCACTACAGGTGCAGATAGGGATTGCAGACACCACTGCCTGGTGAGGCAATGGGCACCACACTCCCTACTCTGATTTCTGGAAAAACCCTGGCTCTCTGGGGCAGATATTGGGGACAGCAGATCTGTGACAAATGCCTTCCAAGGCACTTAGTCAAACCATAGCATGGTCACCATTTTCTGGGCCTGCCTAAACAAAACCTCCCCTACCTCATCTACTTTCAGTAGACCAGGAGTAGTGATGGCTGCCTGGGGACAGCCAGGTAGGGTCTTGCAGGCAGCTACACCAGACACCGTGTGGGACTCTGGGGTCACAGCTTTACTGCTAACCTCAGGGAGAGCTGCTTTCATGGAAAGAGACACGGTAGACTGACCAACCTGGGGACCACGAGGTTCACAGCATGTCACAGGGACCTAGGCCTCCTCCATCCCAGGAGGCTGACATGTTAAGAACAACCAAGAGAAGAGGACATCACAGAAGCAAGAGACCTGGGAGGCGAGGTCAGATGGGGGTGGACCTACACTCAGGCCAACCCCTGCACTTGGCCCCATGTTACAGATGAGCAGACAGAGGCCATTTGGATATATGGACAGCCAATCTTTGTTTCCATCACATCACAGATAGAAGGTATTTCCCCCAGTCCATGATGTCAACCTTGGTAGTAGAACTCATTCTGGCCAGTTAGTGGGCGTGACCTGAGGGGTGATGCTCACTATGCTGTATGGTTCCCTTAGGCTCGATGGGAAGCTGCCCTGGGCAGACATTTATTGAAAAATGATAAAAGATCCACGTGGCTGCCTTGACCCTGACCCTCAGCCTGAAGCAAAGCTTTGCCTAGACCAACAAAACACAGTTAACTTGGAGTCCTGTGTATGGGACAATTTGTTTACTATCGGTCACCAAGTAACTTCACGGTAGTTTGTTACACAGCATCAAAGACTGTAGCTGACAAATACAATTTATTGCTAAGAGTGGCAAAGTTCAGATTTAAAAATGATGTGGTTCTAGCCAGAGTCTATGAACAGAACAATGTGCTTGTGGTACAGTGTAGCAAATTAGACAGCATGGGCAAAGTTTCTGGCAGGGAACCAGGTGCTTTATCAACATATACAATCATTGCTGTCACCTCTGTAGTCACCTCTAAAGGGCAAAGGAAAGCCCAACACCTGTAGGTGGCAGAGGAATGAATAACCAGTAGAGGATATTTTGGGGCACAGGTGGCCTCCCTACACCTAGATGCTACAGCCTCCAGCCTCAGGATGTGGCAGGACGGTCTCAATGACCTCTGCTGCTGTGAGCTGTTGCCACTCTCTTAGACATCCTCACTGCAGCTCTTGGCGCATGGTCAAGCGCAACCCTCCACAGGCTGCCTCAGATTCTCATCTGTAAGGGAAGGGAAGCTGAAGGAATCTGTTGTAGATGCAGATCCCAGAGGGTTAACTACCAGCCCTCAAATATAAGGACAGCTATGTGCATCATCCAGGACGCAGGTTCTCAGAGGTCAAGCCAAATGTCCTCTTGAGCATTTTGGGAGGACAGGAGCCTGGAGGGGTTCAGGGTGTGGTCAAGGAGACCAGCTGTACTGTGGTTGCTGTAACATGAGATGAGTCTTTATTCAGTACCCTCTTTCCTGCTATTCCCTCCATCCAGACCATTCTTAGCACAGTGAGAGTGACTTACGCTTTATAGATGGGATGAGGACAAAGTGAGGAAAGAAACATCCCTTAGGCTCTGTGGTACCAGGTACTAAAAACACATGGCTCATTTAATCCTCACCAAACCTCCTCTGCAAGGACATTGACCCCATTTTCCAGATTAGGAAACTGAGGCTCAGAGAGGAAACCCAGGTTTGCCTGACTTTGAAATCTGACTCCTCCCCCAAGTCCCTCTCCCTTCTTGGACCTCTAGACCCTATGCCCCGAGGCAAGACTTACCACCACCCTTAATTGTAATTCAACTACTTGTGATATTTTGGTACCAATTAATATTGATTTTACAATTGGTTTACGGAGATGTTGTTTTATTACTAATATATTTAATGCGCAAATCAATGAGAACACTTGCCTGGCCCTCTCCCTGGAAGGTAATAAAATCAGATATCTCAGGGGTGAAACACTACCCGATTCGTGAAAGGCAAAGCAGATGTTTAATGTAATAGTTAAAGACTCTCTGGGTGGTCCATGAAGCTGCAGCTTCCCCAGCACACTTTCCTTGCTGCCAGCCAGCAGAGGCTTTGTTCCCAAGCCCCAGGGACAAACATGGGTGCAGGGGCCAGGACCTGGAGACAAGGGAGAGAGTCAAAACACACTTGGCTGCTGGTCCTGCTGCCTTTCCTCCTCTTACCTTCATGGCTCTTCCTCCCCTGCCCTTCCTCTCCTCTGCCTCCCCTTTTTTTCCCTTCTGGTACTCTGTTCTGTTTATTCATTATTCCTCATCTAATTTTTACATTTTCCATTCCATCCAACTGTTTGTTTGTTGGCTCAACCCCAGATGTGTTTCTCTACTCATTTGTTCTTTGGTTGCTAATGTTGGTGCTTTCTGTGGGGTTCTTTTGAGACAAGGTTTTGCTGTGTAGCCAAGGCTGGGCTCACACTCATAATCCTCCTGCTTCTGCCTCCTGAATGCTGAGATTACCAATGTGGGCCATTAATCATTAGTTCTTAGCTTTCTAATATGCTCAATCATTCCTTAACTGGCTCATTCAATTGTTTGTGTGTCCTTTTGTCTGTTCACTCCATCCATCCATTCACTCACCCAATCATTTAGTCTTACATTCTGCAGTTTGTTCCATCCATCTATCCATTCATCCATCTATCCAACCAACCATCTGTCTACCTATCCAATTGTTCAGCCATTTGGCCATTCATCCTTGTATCCAAGTATTCTTTCTTTCTTTCTTTCTTTCTTTCTTTCTTTCTTTCTTTCTTTCTTTCTTTCTTCCATCCTTTCTTTCTTTCTTTCATCCATTCATCCATCTTTGATTTATTGATATTTCCTCTATCATTGTCCATCCATCTATGCATCCACCTACCAGGTCCTTGTCTGGCTGGGTGCTGAGGTTGAAGATGGAACTCAGGACCAGATGTGTGGTTCCAGCTCTCTCCTGGGATCCCCATCACACAAGGGAGAAAGTACCCTTTGTCCCACTGGTGACTTGTCCCCCTTATGTCTATCTTCAAAGCCAGAGTTGAGGAACCTCTGTGGTACTTGATCCCCTGGGGTTTTCCAGAATCTTTCTTTCCTAATGGACCCTGGGACTGAGGCATCTGGGGCCTGTCTGGGATCAACTAGGGACTCTGCAGACCCAATCAGCAGTGGTCTCTTGAGACCTCTAGCCTCCACATGTTGGGAACCCCAAAATCTGGCTGTGAGCTCCACCCTACTCTTGTCCTAGACTGGAGTCTTGGCCCAACTCTGGTGTCCCAGATCTTGGCAGGAAAACATTACTGTCCCCATAGGGAAAGGAGGCATGAAGAGGGGAAGTCTTGATCAAGGGCACATGGCTTGTGGGCATTAGACCTGGAGACAGACCTGCAGGTCTGAGCAATCCCAAACCTTGGAGTACAGGCCTCAGAGCTAAGTGACGGGAATTGAAATTCTCCTGTCCCTCAGAACAACTGTGGAGCCTCTGGCAAGGGACTTAACCATCCTCTTGTCTTGGTACCTTGTCTACCAGTGTGGCTGTAGCTATGGCAGTCAACTTGGGCTTCTTCAGTCCCTAGCATGGAATGAGGGGGTAGGGTCTGCCTCCACACTGAGGTTTGCAATGAGCTGTCCTTCTGGAGATTCTGGTTGGGAGTCCTAATAGTGTAGGGCACTGGGTCAAGTTGGGTCAAGGGATCTGGTCAAGTATGGGCTCTCCAGGACAGTCTCTTTCCTCCTGGGTCCCTCCAAGATTTTAGGGGAGTAGGTAAAGTCAGGTGAGCAGGAGCCTAGCTCTCTGCTGTGACTTATACAGGAGCTCGTAATGGCACCACTGGCAGTAAATAATCAGATATGAAATTTTGCCATTTAATTAACCAAAAAATAAATGACCAAGGGCTCTGTGAAGAAGGGAGACTGGCCACCCTCACATCAGCTGCCACTATAGGTGCAGAGTGGATCATTACTGGATCAGTTCTCATTCACACCGTGGGTGTGACCCTCATTGTCTCTGCTTCATAGACAGGAAAGCTGAGGCCAGAGAGTGCAAGACAGCCTGGAGTTCCCCAAGAGTCACTCAGTAGCCTGGGGCAGGATCTGTAGCTGGGGCAGGATCCAGCCCTTCTGTTCTGGCTCATTCCTTTTTCCTGCTCAGGTTCTGCTCATGTCCTCCCCACCAATGCCCCTTGGGCTGCTATGGTTGTGAAACCACTTAGAAGGATCCTCAGATGAGGGTTGTTTGGGACAGTGAATGGCATATGGAACCTCTCTTCCCTCCCCTGTCAGTGGTGAGGCCTTTGTGTTTAGAGAAAACATGTCACACCTCACCTCACCCCTTTGATGAAACACTAGGTTCTCAGGACTGTGAACCCTTGGGGTTGTTCAGCCCCAGGAAACAGGGCTGAGGAGCCCAACAACTGGTGACTTCTTTCCTTTTCTTCCTTATTTTCCAGTACTTACCCACTGCCTGGCCTGTTATTCTGTAAAATGGGTACATTTATAGAAGAACAAGAGCAAGGGGAGGAAGACCTGGGGAGACCTGTCCCAGAATCCTCTGCTGTTTTCTTTTTTCTAAGATTTTTTGGGGGTTGAGTTTTGGCTAATCTCACTGCATAGTGTATTCTATTTGCGAGTTTTAATTATAGGAAAGATTTTTGGGTGTCTTCCCATTTCTGCCTTTGCAGTGCTGGAAATGGGACCCAGAGAGAGAATCTCATATAAGATCTATACTGCATGCTAGACAAGCAAGCACCCCACCACTGAGTCACCTCCTGGCCCTAATGGGTCTTGTTTTTAGTTTAAGAGATGATGTGTTCCAGGCCAGCCTGGCCTACATGGGGGGGACCCTGTCAGAGAGGGTTGGGGAAAACATGTTTCCTCCACAGGCACACACTGAGGCAGTGTCTGGGACTTCAGGGCTTTGACTCATTTGGTGGGAGAGGACATGAGCTTAGAGGAGGGTCTCTGAGCCCAGCTGCCCTGGTCTACAGTAGGGCAGAACTGTCCACCAGGGCCTGGGTTTGGGGCACAGTGCAGGAAGTGTAAACACACCCAGACTCACACATGTGAGTATTCATAGAGGCTGAGGCCTTGACCTTCATGACCTTGGAATGTTCCTTCCCCTCCCTGAAGGTTGGCTATGGTGCCTTCTCAGGGCCATGGGAGCCCCTGTGCATCTGTTCAAAGGTACACAGGAAGCGACCCCAAATGTGAGCTTCTATGGCGGTGGCCGGTGGCATAGCTTAGCACTAAGCATCATCACAGACTCCTTTGTTGTAAAATTCAGACATCTCTATTCCACATTTCCACAAAGGTACCTGACACATGTTGGTACAGATTATTTCTGTTCCATGAAATGTGTATGTATTGATATCTCCCCCCGCCCCCCCCAAAAAAATCCAGAAAGAAAAACACCAACATGTCTGCAGTGATCTTTTCCTAGGGTAATAGGATTGGGAGATGGTTCTTCTCAGTGATCTTCTCTCTCTCTCTCTCTCTCTCTCTCTCTCTCTCTCTCTCTCTCTCTCTCTGTGTGTGTGTGTGTGTGTGTGTGTGTGTGTGTGTGTCTTTAGTGGGAGGAGGTGTTGAAAAGGGAGCTAGAAACAATAGGAGCTGCAGTGAATGGCGACTGCCTGTAGGCTTTCCCCTGCTGTTCTCCTGTCACTTCCAATGGAATGCTTTGTTTCCCAGGGCGAGAGTGATCCAGAGAGAGAGAATCACACTGGAGCCCCAGATCTGGGGGCTGGGAGTTCCCTCTTATGCACCTTGCCTTGGGTATATCTGAGGGGCATCCACAGCTGGGCTATGGCTCCAGGGTCCTCCTGATACTTCCTTAAAATGGCAGGGGGGACCCTCCCAACAAGTCACTAGGTCTTGGGTTCCCCAAGTCTCAAAGGCACCCTAATTTCTTCACTCCAACCCCAGTGCCTGGCCTTCCATTCCCGGCCCCCTGGCCCATTGGTTTATAGAACATGGAGACAATAGAAGCCGCGTGTAACCGCTGTTTACAGAAAAAAACGGTACAAGATTTATTTATTGGAAAGTGACTGAGGAATATGAATTCTACACTCCATTTAAAATGCTTTTTATTTCTCTCAGCCTTGGGGCTCAGAGTACATCTAATTTCACCCACAGCTATAATTCTCTACCAAACAGTTCCTGCTGTTCCTCTGGGGTCCCCAGGAACTGAGTTAGTTTATGTGTGCTACTGAGGAGGCTCAGACAGGGGCAGCAGCAGCTATGTGCCAGTGTGTGTGGGGCTCCTGCCCCCACTGCCCCTGCATAGATATTCTGCACATGTGTGCACAGTGGGCCAGCACCCCAGCCAAGCAAGGCCTTTGGGGTACCCATGATGCCAGGCCATGGAGCCTTGTGATGGCTTGGACTCCAGCAGGTAAGTGGACCATATCTCACACTGGACATGTTGATTGCTGAAACCTCAGCGCTAACAAACAATTAGTTTGTTAGTGTATTTATCCTGCGAACATTGGAGTCCGTGATTACAGATCCAATAGTGGAATTGTGGCGGTGTTTAGAGATAAATCTGTGCTCTGAGTCTGGAGGTGTTGGCAATGGGTGGGGGTGGGAGACCTCCACAGGGAGGGGCAGGCATCTTAGTGGCTTTGCCTGCCGCCTGTTGGCCTGTCTATTTGCTGGTCTGCTTGCCTGTCTAGAAGCGTCTCTCTGTTTGACTTGTGAACTCAGCTTTTCATTGTATCTCAGTCCCTAGAGTCACAGAAGATGCTGAGTGCCCAGTGTTTCTTGGAAAAGACAGCCCACTTTGATCCTTGAGTGGCACCAGAGCATGGATGGAGGGAATATTGTAGAAGCTTCCAGAAAAAAAAACAGAAATTAGCTCTGTCCAATGGTCTTGGAGGCTCCTGTGAGTCCTGACCCGCCACCACACTTTTTGTACTGGTTATTTGTCTCATTGCTGCAACAAAATACATCTAAAAACAGCTTCCTGGCAGGCAAGGCACAGCGACGGGAATGTGAGACTGGAAGCCGTGAATACCAGAGTTTAGCCCACTTCCGCCTTTTCATGCTGTCCAGGATTCCTAATGTGCTGCCCACATTTAGGGTGGGTCTTCTCACCTCTACTCACCTCATTGGGAAATGACCTCACAGCCACGCCCAAAGGCTCAGTATTTAGCCATCACACTCTTGTGTCTTTAGTGATTTGGTATTTTTCCCTTAGGACCCTCCCTCAGTCACCACTCTGTCTCCCCACCAGGCTGTATGCACCCATTCCTTGAGCTCCTTCAACCACTCAGTCAAACCAGCTGTCTACCTATTGGCACCGTCAGTTCTCTCTGTTCCTCAGACATTCTGGACTTCCCTTCTCTGGTGACTATACCCTGTGATATGCCAGTCTGGGCACAAGCTTCTGCCTCCCTGGCTGTATCTCTTCCAGGTCCTGTCTCCTCAGCTGGCCTTTTAAAGGTCCATTCCTGAACTGGTTCTCCACCCTTGCCTCTCTGTGTGTCCTCCATCTGTCTGGGGTTGGGGGGTGGTTGTCCATTATTGTACCTCCCTCCTCATGGATCTTCCTATACTTCTGTGGTCCTGGGGTTCTGGGGTCTCCTTCCTTCTGTGCCCCTGAGACCAGGGCCTAGCAGCAGTAGAAACTTGGGAGTGGTCAGGACTCCTCCACCCCCCAGCCAGGGGTGACAGGCCTGCATGGCTTTCCTCTTAGACATTCATAGAATCCGATGTTATGTTTCTGATCTGCTTGGGCCAGGTCACCAACCTGACAGTATGTTTGCAGCAGCTTCCAACTGACCTCAAATTGCAAGTGGCTTTCCGCAAATAGCCCCAAGAAAGTAACTCTTTCTAGTTAGGGCTGATGGTAGACTTACTGAGAACAGGGCTCTGCCTGAGGTCCCTACTCATTCCAGCAACAGGCACTTTACCTAGTGCTCTTATTATAATATTTTGTTTTTCTTTAGGAGTTTTTTCGACTGGGTGTCACATAGCTCAGGTTAGCCTCAAATTCATTATACAACCAAAGATAGTCTTCAAACGCATCGCCTCCTGCTTCTGTCTCTCACGTGTTAGATGACAGGTGTATCGCCACATCTCTCTTATTTATTTATTTATTTATTTATTTATTTATTTATTTATTTATTTGAGTCAGGGTTTCGCTGTGTAGCTTTGGAGCCTATCCTGGCACTTGCTCTGGAGACCAGGCTGGCCTCGAACTCACAGAAATCCGCCTGCCTCTGCCTCCCGAGTGCTGGGATTAAAGGCGTATGCCACCAACGCCCAGCTCACCACATCTCTTTTACATAATTTTCACAAGAACTAGGTAAAGTGAGTGACATCTGTGCCTCATATACCAAAGACATGGGAAGTGAGACTCCAGGGTTCAGGGACATGCCTGAGGTCACAGGGTCCTAAGTGGTGCAAGTCTGTATGACTCTCAGGCACTGCCCTCACTACTGTCCATGAGGCTTACAGGGTCACAGGGTCCTGAGCTAGCCTAGTAGCTGGCCCTCTGGTGGCTCAGGGTGTGTAGACATGTTTGCCTAAGTGGCAGCCTGGGCTCTTGAGGCTCTGTGGTGTCCCCTAGGTTGTTGAAGGAGGACTTTGGGGCTCTGACTAGTGTTCACAGTCTTATCAACCAGTTCTTTCTTTCTTTCTTTCTTTCTTTCTTTCTTTCTTTCTTTCTTCCTTTCTTCCTTTCTTCCTTTCTTCCTTTCTTTCTTTCCTCCCTCCCTGTGGGGGACTGAATATCCCTGTTATGGAATATTCTGGGTTCCAGGCCCTGGCCACATAAACAGCGGTGGCCAGGGAGCTCTGAGTCCATTGTATTGTTAATTAACATCAGGCTGTAACTGTTTACCTGGCCTGAGGGTAATATGCCTCTTATTTGTATCTGTATGTGCCTAAGCATCTGAATAGGCCCTCACCTGGATGGAGGACCTCCCACCCTCTCTCCTTTCTTTCTTTCTTCCTTCCTTTCTTCTTTCTTTCTTTCTTTCTTTCTTCCTCTTCCTCCTTCTTTTGTAAAAATGTGACTCATGCCATTAAATACCTTTATGGACACAATGCAGTGTTTCCTAGTTTATCAACCAAGCATGCAACCAGCACCACTGTCTATACTTGTTCCTCTAAGCAGACCCCAAAAACCTACAAATCCCCCCTCCTCAGTCCCTGGCAGCTACCCTTCTACTTCCTGCTCCCCCCACTTGTCTTCCTGGGTGTGTCACATGACTCATCCCACACATGGCCTTCTATGTGTGATCATTCACTGGCCTCATGTTTTTCAGCTTTCTCCACATTAGGCATACTTTCCTATCCCTTCCTCCCCCAGCTGTGCATGCCCACTGTGCAGACAGACATGCTTTGGTCACCTGCTCCTAGGTCAATGGACTCTGTGCTGTTTCCACCTTTGGTTACTTTGACTCACAGTACTCTGAGTTCCTAGAGGAGCCCAGTATGGACGATATCACACACCTGTTTTGTCATTGGGAATACCAAGCCTCAATGGAATTAGGACATTGCCAATGTAGGGCAGATTTAGAGTTGAACTCCAGAAACCCTATTATTTCATCCCCCAAATCCTGGCCCTACTTGGCCTGGTAAAATTTATGGGTCAAAGGAAGGCAGAAAGAGGAGGGTCATGGGCTCTTGTTATATTCTAGATGTTCTAGATCTGTTGTCCTGTTAGCTGCTTGGCTGCCCTCAAGAGAGTGGGGGCTGGGGATGGGTGCATTCCTGGGTTCAGACCCCTTTGGCAGTTCATCCATGCTAGATCTGAGAGATGGAGGGTTTCTCTGATGTACAGGTGGGTAATCTGAGGACCTGAAGGACAAATGACAGGCCCACATCAGAGAACTAGAACTTGAATTCAGGTCTGTTTACATGTGAAGCTCTCTCTCTCTCTCTCTCTCTCTCTCTCTCTCTCTCTCTGTGTGTGTGTGTGTGTGTGTGTGTGTGTGTGTGTGTGTGTGAGTGTGTGTGGTGCTGTGTGTGTGTGTGTAGTGTGTGCATGTACAGGGGGTCTGTGGAAGGCATGGTAGAGGGAGTACTGTGTGCACAGCTGGCTAAGGGGCTTTTAAGCTGAGCTGTTAGCATGGGAGGAGGCAGCACCAACTGACCCATTTTTGTTCAGTCTCATCCATAACCCTACATAAAACTAAGCATGGCAGCTCAAGCGTGCAATCACAGACTTAGAGAAACAGAGGCAGAAGTTCGGTGTCATCCATGGCAGCACAGCAAAGCCAGCCTGGGCTACACGAGACTTTATGTTAATAAGAGGTAAAAGTATCATGGAGCCTTTGCCCATTGGATGACAGTTGCATTAGTGAGTACAGAAGTACAGGCTGTCTCTGTCTCTGGAGATGGAAACAGAGCTTCATCAGAGGCGTGGGCTGAGGCTGAGCAGAGAGCAAACAGCTCAGAAGCTTGTGTGAAATTCAACTGTGCCCCTTGCTCTGCCTGCCTCAGTTTCTCACCAGCCTCTGATACGCTTGTGCCCTAGGATGAAGGCCCTGCTGTCATCACCACCCCTGGGTCTCTGTAGTTTCCAACCATGTGCCAATCCCTGTCCTAAGCGCTTCATAATCATCCACTCATTTAATCCTTACATCACCCCCCGAGATAGGTTAGATTTTATTATTCCATTTTACAGCTGAGGATATTGTGGCCTAGAGAGATTAATAACTGTAGAAAAGGCTCACGGTGAATAAGTTAAGGGACTTGGATTTGGATAAAAGCCGTCTGTATCTCAAACCCATGCCTTTGGTGAGTACTAGATTTTATTGCCTCTACATGGCTGTGCTGTCTAGAGCTGGGACAATTGATGAACAGAGCCCTGTGGGGTCTGAGGAAGACCATCATGGGGACAGACTCAGCTAACATGGCCCAGGAGGAACTCTGGCTCCTTTCTTCCTCAGTCATCTTTGATAAAGCATTGTCTGGCATAAATTGTCAGTTTAGTTGTATTTCTTTTCTGTCAATCTTTGGGATTCCTGAGGGCAAGGACCTTGCTTGGCTGACCTTGCATGCCTCACTCCTAGCTAGTGCTGGGCTTATAGTGGGGAGCAATCAACTGCAGCTTGTTACTGGCATTCTGGTTCAAGCACATGCCTGGACTCCTATTCTCTCCCTTCTTCCAGGTTAGAGCCTAGGTTTAGGAAGAATGTTGGAAACTATCTGAAAACTCCCCATGCAGATGACAAGGGGCAGACAACCCCAGTGGCTCTCGGGTGATTCAGATGAGTGTGATGAACAGGTACCACAGCCCTTGCTGAGCTTCTGCTTCTGAGAGAGAGAGAGAGAGAGAGAGAGAGAGAGAGAGAGAGAGAGAGAGAGAGAGAGAGCTGGGTGTAGACTTTGAGACCTTCAAGCTTATCCCCAGTGGCACATTTTCTCCAGCAAGGCCACACCTCCTAATATTTCTCAAACAGTGCCACTCCCTGGTGGTTAAGTATTCAAATATGAAGACCTATGAGGACCATTCTTATCCAAACGGCCACAATGGCCAGTACTTGTGGTTCCACACTGAAGGTAACTGGATCTCAAGAACTTCAAACGCCCATTAGGGGAATTTGAGATGGTCACGTCCTGCTGAGGACAAGTGGGATTTATTTTAGGCTCCATGAAGAAGTGGGAAGGAAAGTCTTGGTAACTGTGATATATACGCGATGTAGTGTCTGAAGAAACAGCTTTGGAACTGAGCCTTCTAGCCAGGAGTCAGAGCAGTGGAGAGACCAGGATGAGGGCTTTGGGGGTCACACATATGTTCACCCTCAAGTTCATTGAGAGCATCTTTGTTGGGAGTTGGCACCAGGAACAATGGCTTTACATGTCTCTGAGACAGAGAGTCTCTGGAGTTTTAGTCTGGGTGTGAGGTGTATCTTCTTCACCTCTTGCAGTGTAATCATGAGTGAACATCTGACTTCGGGGGTTTAGAGTGGGCCTAACAATAGCATCTATTTTGGTGGGGGTGATGGAGAAATAACAGAACCAATAATAACATAGGGTCATTTCTCAGCCTATTGTGGGTCCCAACCTGGAAAGAATTCCAGGGTTGTACATCTCTAAAGACAGCTGGTGATGCCCTCTACCCCACCCACCCAACCCCAGAACCCTGTCATTTAATAAATATCCTGTTGGGCCTCCTGGATGGAGTGTGAAGTAGGTGGAGGTGAGGTGTGGGATGGTGGGGTTGGGGGAGATGCATGCAGTGGGGTGGGGAGCGGGCAGCTGCAGGCAGTGAGAAACAGAGGCTTTAGGCAGAACCACGGACAGGGGCAGGCCGCTGTCCGTAGTCCTGATCTCCTTTCAGCAACCCTCTGTGGAGAAAGGCGGTGTTTGAAACCAAACACACATGCATGGTGTGTGTTTGTGTCTGTGTGTCTGTGTGTCTGTGTGTGTCTCTGTGTGTGATCATGCCCATAAGCACAGTACATGTGTGAGTATGTGCGCATGTATGTGTGTATTTACATGTGCATTGTGTGCATGCATTAGTGTCTGTGCATGAGTGTGTAACCATGAATGTGTGTGTGCATGTGTATTTTGTGAATCCATGAGTATGTGTGCAAGAGTGCATGTGGGTGTGGACACACATGCATGAGTATCTGTGTGTAGACCCGTATGAGACTGTAGTTGGTTTCAGTAAGTCTATCTTTCTGGCAGCTCCTTAAACCCTGCAGGCAGCAGTGTCTCAAAGCCAGGTAGGGTAAGAGTCTTGTGGAACCCTGACACCACTGGGTGATGTCTCAGCTTCCTATAATCCTCTTCCATCCTAAGAGGACCTAAGAAAATCCAACCTGTACCCACCCAGAAGAAATTGGAAAGCTACGATCACAGTAGATAATCTCTTCTGAGAACCACACTCTTCCTAGTAATCAATGTGAGTATCTCCAAGTGGAGACTTGTGCTTCTATGGGAATGGAGAGTGGATGGAGCTGGGCTTTGGGTTTGGGCTGTTGGACTCTGGAGTCTTCTACTCAGGCAGTGTGTGGAAGGCCCTCCCAGCACCAGATGCAAAGATCAGTGTGCCAAGTGTTCCTCAGCAAGAGGTCCCCAGGTGCTTTTAGGTCAGGAGCATATCACATCTGGCCATAGCCAGTTGTGGTGCACACTCCTGTTATCCAACCAGGAGGAGCCACAGGGCTAGTGAGATGGCAGCTGCTGTGACAGTGGGGTGTTACTCAGCTGCCCAGGGGATGTGGTCTACAGTCCTGAAACAAAAGTCTAGTTCATAGACACCTGCAGTGTTGGATTACAGCTTCACTTTATCTCTCTTTACAGCAACATTGTCATGGGCAGGGCTGGATGACTTGTTTCAAGTCCCTGGTGATGTACGTGTGTGTGTGTGTGTGTGTGTGTGTGTGTGTGTGTGTGTGTGTGTGTGCACGCAAGTACACACACAGGAATAAACATCAAGACTCCACTGGCTTCTGTGGCTGGGTCTTTATACTATGATCTTTCTAGGTACAGGGATTTCATGTGAGAAATGGAACACACATTCTTTCTCTCTCTTATTTACTTCCTCTTGTTCTCCTTCCCACCCCTCCTTTCTCCTCCTCTTGTCCCTTCCTCTTTTCCTCTCTCTCTTTCCCCCTCTCCCTCATCTCCTGACAGCATGTTTATGTGCCCAGTCCCTACTTACTATGTGTTTCTCTGCAAACCCACAGTGTGGCTGTGGCTGACAGGGTGTGACCATGTCCTCCCAAGATGAGCCATTTTTGTGCAGGTTCCCAGCAAGCCTGTGTGCACATGCAGGCCCATTGCTTATGTACCCATCCCTGACTCATGGTGTCACGGCATAGGGGTGTGATACCAGCATGGTGTCAGAAGCCAGCTCCTTCCCTCCTCTCACCAATGTCCTTACATCCCCTTCCCCAATGGCAAAGTTGTTTCTTTGAAGGGCTCCAGAACCTGGTTCTACAGATCTTTCTTTGTGCATATTCCCAGGCCCGCACTGCTCCCAAGTGACTGGGGACCTTTTGTCAAGCACATATGAAATTAAGTGAAATAAAAATCATATTAAAAATTATTACCATGTAACAGCCATTAGTCTGCACACTGCTGTCAACCCGTGATGGATACCTCACTTACTTCAATGAATGTTCTAACGGCAGTGATAAAATCACTCAGAAAAAAATAGAATAAACCGTTAACCCTCTCCCCATCCACACTTGTTTTTCTTTGAGAAAAATACAATAAAGATCTTGGCAGAAAGGGCTGAGACATCTGTGCCTCTCTGGAATGAGGGATGAACTGGTTCTGGGGGTCCTGAATGTACTTCTCTGTGTTGGAATAGAATTTTCCTCCTGCCCCAGGCATGAGCCCCATTTCTTAAGCTGGTTTCTGGGGGCTGGCTTAGCATAGGCTCTTGCTGAGTCAAGTCAGGGGGCCCTAGTTCTCAAATGCAAGACTTTAAATGAGGCTTATTTGCTAAAACAGAATTATCAGCATCCCCTCCCCCCATTGTATGTAGCGTGTGTTATGTGGTATTTGTGACGTGTGGTGCATCACATGAGTGTGTGCCCACATGTGGAAGTCAAAGCAGGACATGGCATGTCCTCTGTCGTTCTCCTCCTTTCTTCCTTGATAGGGACCTATGGATGAAGATGTGACTCGCTGTCTCCACTAAGATGGATGGCCAATGAGCTCCTGTGGTCCACCTGTCCCTGCTCCCTACAGTGCGGGGGTTATAGGCATGTACAACCCTGCCTGGCCTTTTTCACTCTGGTGCTTGAATTCAAATTCCAGCCCCTCTGCTTGTACAGCAAGCAGTCTTACCTACTGCCCACCTTGTTTTTTGAGACAGGATCTCTCACTGGGTCCAGGGCTGATTGACTAGGCTATGTTGGCTGGCCTGCAAGCCCCAGGGACCTGCCTGTCTCCATCTCCCCAACACTGGGATCATAAGCATGGTACTAGGGATCAAGTCAGGTCCTCATGCTTATGGGGCAAGAACTTTATTGACTGGGCTATCACCCCAGCCCAGACATCTACAGCTGATAGGTGGGGACAATTCATTTTGTACCTGGCCTGTGCCAGTGGCTTTGGCCAGAAGCTCAAGAGAAGAGTTAAATTAGAAAGATTCCTGAAAGGAGGGGCCACACAGAACAGCTAATGAGATTTCTTTTTAAGGTGTCTTCTGGATGCTAAGCTAGAAGCTGGAGGATGGTGTGATCTAAGTCAGGGAGCGTGTCACGTGTCTTTATCAGAAGGGAAGAGGTTGGAACGCCTAGGGTTTGGGTAGCCTGGACAAGACTGCAGAGCTCCTGAGTCTGCAGATCCACAGAGGGCTGAGGCTTGGGGGCAGATGTGCCATTCAGGCTAGAGAGGCAGCAGATGAGATAACACATGTGTGGGAGAAGGAAGTTACAAACACAGTGCTGAGGACAGCTGGCCACAGAGTCACTGGAGGAGACAATGGAGAGGCTGAGGAGGAATGGGTTAGGGAAAAGTGATGCTACTAGGTTAGGGGCCGTGGAGTCGTCAGCAAAGTGAGGCATTGTGATAAACCATACAGAACTAACACATGTGGATGGAGGAATGGCTCAGCAGTTAGGAGCCATACTGCAGTGCTCTTACAGAAAGACCTAGGGTTCAACTCCCAACACCCACATGGTGGCTCACAATAGTCTGTAACTCCAGTTCCAGGAGATCTAATGGCTTATTCTGACCTTCATGAGTACCAGACATATGTGTGATATGTAGACATACATGCAAGACAACACTCAGGCACATGAAAATAAATAAATCTTAAACTTACAAAAATTTAAAAAGTATTGAAAAGTATGACTGATAACAAAATGCCTGACTGAAGCAATATGGAGAGGGAAGGTTTTATTGCAGCTCATAGTTTGAGGGTGCAGTCCTTCATGGTGGGGAGTGTCATGGTGATGGGAGAGGTCACACTGTATTCTGAGCCAATGAGCGAGTGATATAAATGCTGGTATTTGCTCACTTTCTCCTTTCTGTTCAGTTCAAGACCAGAATCTTTCCACCCCAATAGCATCTGTCTCCTTGGTGACTCCAGACCCTGTCAGGTTGACATCAGTATCAGCCATTATATGGGATCATCTGTTACCTCTTCTGCCAGCCATGAGTTGGGCCCCCCACCATGGCTCTCAGTGGTTAGACATTCAGCCAAGGGCTACCCTCTTCACTGATGCTGAGCACAAGCCATGGCCAGAAAGGCTGGGCACCCATCCAGATGTCTTTGGAGAGACAGACTCAGGGGCCTGCAGATCCCTGCACTGCACAGTCATCTACATATGGCAGTGACTCATTTTTGGTGCAGCCTGTCCCCCACATGGCTTCCTGGCCTTGGCCGCTGTCTCACCCTTCTTCATCCCAGCAGTGCCCTGATGGTCCAAGCGGCTTGCATGCTCAGATCATGTCACAGAACAAGGAATTGGTCCATGTAGCTTCTGGCTTGTGACACCAAGGACAGAAAGCCCTCAACCCTGGTTTACAAAGCACATTGTCACGTCACAGTGAACGCAAGCTGGAGGTAAAGAATGACAAGACTCTTATCTTCTCACAGTCCCAGCATCCACCAGAAGTCTGAAGTGAAGGCTTCCCTTCTGCCTCTCCAACTCCACATGAGGCTAGTGGTCATCCATACCCTGGACTATAACAGCACCCCTCCACTATGCCTCTGGATACCAGTACAGCCAGGTTAAGGGCTACCCATTCTGGCAAGACCTCCTCTTAAATTGATTACACCCCCAAAGACCCAATTTCCAAATAAGGCCCCACTCACAAGTGCACATTAACAATGCAATGTGGCTTTTTTTGTTTATCTGTTTGAGGCAGGCTCTCACTCTGTAGCCAAGGCTGCCTTGAACTCACTTTGAAGCTCATGCTGGCTTTAAACAGGAAGCTGCCTCAGCAACAAGATTCCCCCTGAGTGCTGGATTATAAGCATGAGCCACACCATGCCTGCATGCCTGGCCTTTATGTCTCTTTGTGTGTATCTATTCATGTTTATAGATGTGTGCAACCACGTCCAGCTCTAAAAAGATAAACAGGTGCTGAGGACTGAACTCAGACTCCATGCTTGTGAGGCAAGCACTGTATTGGCTGAGCTATCTCCTGCTTTCTTTGAGAGACAAGATTTAGTATACAGCATCTTCTAATGGCATGTGGAAGATAGGAGGGTGCAAGCTAACGTGAGCAAGGTAGTACCTTGGGAAGTTAGTAGGGATCTTCACCCCAAACCTTCTCAGCGCTGCGACCTGAGACCTATCTCAGAAATAGCAGTAGGGGTCTGTAAGTCAACTTATTTTCTGTTGCTGTAATAAATGCCATGGCCAAGAACAGCCTAGAGAAGGAAAGGGTTTATTTAGTTGTTTCTGAGTCACTGCCCACCAGAGCGAATTCAGGGCAGGAACTCAGCAGAAACCATAGAGAATGAACACTGCCTACTGACTTTCTCCCCAGCTAGCTTTCTCATATAACCCAGAGCCACCTACTCAGAGGTGGTACCGCCCACAGTGGGCTGGACCCTCCTACATCAATCACCAATCAAGACAGCTCTTCACAGATGCTCAGCAGGCCACCATGCCTGACAATCCCCAGAATCCACATAGTAGGAGAGAACTGACTTCTGCAAGTTGTTCTCTGAAACTCACATGCAAGCTGGAGCATGCCTGTGTGTTCCCGCACACACATATGTGCATGTACATATGTATACAACAGCAATAAAAAGAAGAAACAGCCAGAGCCTGCATGCCCAGAGCTGTTGTGATGGTTAGCCTTCAGCATCCTTTACTATGGGGTCACCTTGGGGGCCTCTGTGAGAGCGTTTTTGGAGAGGTATAACTGAAGGCCCACCGTGAATGTGGGTGGCACTATCCCACAGGCTGGGGGTCCCCACTGAATAAAAAGGGGGCAGGAGGAAGCCTGATAAGCACACGAGTTCCTTGCTCTCTGTTTCTGGACCCAGGATGTGAGGAGTCCCAAGCCCTACAGACCTGCTGCCATGATGTACTGTACCCTCTCGAGTTGTCAGCACAAATGCAGCTTTCTTCCCTTGTTGCTTCTGTTGTCATAGCAATGAGCAAAGCGACTAACACAACTGCTTTCTGGCTCAGAAAATCACCACAAAGATACAGAGGTGAGGGTGTTGCCTGAGATCTTGGCTCTCATAGTATTGGGACATCTCTTGTGATGGCAACGAGGGGCATCTGTTCATGCTTGCATTCATTCATCAGATATTTACTGAAGGCCTACTGTGTGCCAGGGATGTCAAGTGTCATGGGATTGCCTTGTGGAGAGAGATGCTTGGGAATGAATCATTTCAGGAACCCCATTTGGCTATGATGACTGCTATTCTAAAATTTCCCAGGAGCAATTGAAATATGAGGCAGGAGGCCAGTTGTTTATAGCAGGGTTTGGGAGATAAGAGGAGGCCTAAATGGCTATTCAGGAACCAGACTAAAAGGGAAGATTCTGTCTAGTATTCTAGCAGGTGTGTGTCACAGTGGGGTGGGTAGGTTGCAGTGGGGTAGGTGTGCTATAGTAGGGTGGGGTCCATATGTGTTGAAGCCCCGAGACTGTGACCACTCACGGGAGTGTGGGCTGGGGGAGTTGAGACTTGGGGAGCACCCTATGGTTGGGAGACCCCTGAGGATATGTGGAGGGATGGATGAGCAGCACTCCTGGTGGAATCTGATCAGCCTTGGGGCTGTGCTCCTGTCTAAGGCAGGTGATGGTGTTTCCACGCCCTCAGCCTTAGCTGTCCTTGTTACTGTATCATTTGTGGCCTTGTTTGTCAGCAGCATGGGAGACTGCCAAAGGGACACTGAGGCAAGGGAAAGGTATACTAATTGGCTGATTCAGTGGGGGAAGGGAAAGCTCCAGGTGTCCTTTCAGATCTCCCTCTGTCCCTCTATCCCCTCAGCTTCCACTTCTTCTCTATCCAGGGTTGGCAGAGAGACTATGTAGGGCTGTCCTTACAAGTGAGCAGGGATTGAGAGGTGGGACTGAAGACAGAGCAGCTGGGGTCTAAGTGGTCCCTGGATTCCATAGGGTCTCGGGTCTCGATACTATGACATAGGAACGATAACCTAGGCCAGATCTGGTAGGAAACTCAGTAGTTTCCAAGGCCTGTTGGGAGTGGCAGGAAAGTAGAGTTGAGTGTGTGTGTGTGTGTGTGTGTGTGTGTGTGTGTGTGTGTGTGTGTGTGACAGTTGGGACCTTATGGTGGATTTGAAACATGGGGCACTGCGTGTGGTCATGATGGGGAGGAAGAGGAAGAAGTTGAGGTGAAGGGGCTGAAGGTGAGACTAGGAATGTGACTGCTTCCACCAGACCCCAGACTCACATCTGCACAGGAGCTGAGAGCCATTTCAACAGAGGACGCCTGGGGCTGGGTCAATGGCAGAGGGGCTGCTGCCCTGCCCCCATCCTGTATGTCACTACTTCTTTATGGGCTACAGGGGAAGGAGGGGTTTGGGGTCTTGATGTCTCAGATAAAGGCATTTAGTAGAGATACAAAACTTACCCAGGTAGGAAGGTTCCATAGGCGATATTGTCCCTGAAGAATCCCAGTTACCAGAAGGAGGTCCCCTGCCACGTGCCTGTTTCCTAAATGATGATATATTGTAACCAGCCACCTATGTCTCTAGGAAGTCTGTGATGTGAAGATGGAGGTTTCTATTCCACTTGGTGCTGTAGCCAATTCACCCCAAATAAACACAGGGATGCTATATTAATTATATATCTGTTGGTCGATGGCTAGGGCTTCTTACTGGCTAGCTCTCTCTTAATGGTTAACCCATTTCTATTAATCTAAGTATTCCCATGTGGTCTTATCTTCCTGGAGAAGAGTCTTGACCTGTTACTTCTTCCTCAGTTACATGGTATCTCTCTGAGGCCTCCCTCTCTCTCCTCACTCCTTCCTCTCATAGCCCCACCTATCCTTCCTGCCTGGCTATTGGCCAAACAATGTTTTATTCATAACCAATAAGAGAAACATATATACAGAAGGACATTCCCCCATTAGTGAAGGTATCATGGAAGTGAACTTTAAACTTCACATTATTCTAGTCCCCCCCCCTTGGTGTAGTGTCATGCACCTTTAATCTCAGCATTCAGGAGGCAGAAGCAGGTGGACCTCGTGAGTTTGGGGCCAGCCTAGAGTACATAATGAGTTCCAAGACAGCCAGAGCTACAAAGAAGACCTGGTCTGAGGTGGGAGAGAAAGAGAGAGTGAGATAGATAAATAGGTTCACTTTTAATTTTAGTTATGTGTATATGTACATCCTAGGTTTCTGGGTAGAGATCCAGAGACCACTCAGCATAACCCAAGTCTGAATTCAGAAACACTCCTCACAGAGAAGCCTTGATGCATTTTATAAGGTCAAGAACACAGAAAAACTACATCCTGTTTGGCAGTTGCAGTGGGAAATAAAGCAAGCAAGCAGTTTAACAGAAGCCAAAACCACACAGCTGGGGCATTTCAACCCCACATTTTTAGAACAGAGCTGGGTACTTTCCCACAGGACTTTTCATAGCAGGGGTAGAAGCAGAGGTCAGTTTCAGGTTAAACCAAAGCTGAGACAAGATGGAGGAAACTGTCTATCACAATACAACACCATGAACAAAAGCAACTTGGGGAGGAAAGGGTTTATTTTAGCTTACAACTCTCATGTCACACTCCATCATCAAGGGAAGTCAGGGCAGGAATTCCAGTCAGGAATCTGGAGGCAGGAACTGAAGCAGAGGCCATGGAGGAGTGCTTGCTCTTCATGGCTTGATCAGCCTGCTTTCTTCTAGAACCTAGGGCCACCTGCCCAGACGTAGTACTGCCCACAGTAAGTTGGGCCCTCTCATATCTATTATCAATAAAAAAATACCCTACAGGCTTGCCCACTGCATTTTCTCTCTTCCTACCACCCAGTGTGTGTGTGTGTGTGTGTGTGTGTGTATGTGTATGTGGTGTCCACAGAGAGACAAGAAATGAGCATCAGACTTCCTGGATCCCAGTTTTCTGAGGCATGACAATGGGATGCTCAGAGTGTGAGGCTATTACCCCAAAATCTCACAGGGTGAAAATCAAAGAGGATAAAAAAACACCCAAAAATTCCACAGTTGCTTTTCAAAGGGAAATTTAGCTCATTGTTGGAGACAGACTGTGAGGGATTCAAATGGTGGCCCTGGTACTTCTTAGCATTGTGATCTCAGGGTCAGCACCAATGTCTCTGTGACTTTTTTCCCCTCATCTTTGTAGTTGGGATGATAGCCTCCCTAATACAGCGTCTAGGGACTAGCTGGTTAAAATCCACAAGGCTCAGAACAATGTGAGACCTTGGGAAGGGCTGGATATGGCTCAGCTCTCTTGTCTTATCATTACTATTGTTAAACGGAAGCTGCATTGCTTGCTGGAGATGGCAGCAGCTGTAAAAAATAAATATAATGGAAACACTGTTGGTGATTTCAGCCAATGCCTGTGGCCTCCAGGGGCTCTAAGCCAGTAACCTGCGATCTTTGCTTCTAAGGGTGATGTCACATAGATGTTCACAGGAATGAAGCAGACTTGTGCCTTGACCTGAGCATGTCTGAAGAGAGTTAAGAGAAAGGACTTTCCCAGTGGCATTCTCTGGGAGCAATGGGGCTATCAGCTCCCAAAGTCTGTCTTCGGGAAGCACCAGAGCAAGGTCAGAGACAGTCAAGAATGACAGATGGCTCCACCTGGGTCAAGAAGTGGGTTTATGCTGCTTGCTAGCCATGCATCTTAGGCACATGTCTCTACCTCTCTTAACCTCAGGTGCTCATCTCAAGATGAGGTAAACCAGATGTCCATCATGGGCTGCTTTGGAGAGAGTGAGGCAATGAGGTCTAAACTTAACATAGTCCTGGCATACACCCAAGCCCAGTGTCACCCTTAGTGAGCCAGGGAGGCCTCAAGGCTGCATCAAACCAAGCTGAGGGAGAGGAGAGGGGAGGGTGGGCCTCAAGGCAGTGTTTTGAGGTACAGTTTGCAGGTGTCCCTGTTCAGGCTTGCTCTCCACTGGCAGCTGGATCTTGCTGTTTGCAAAGGCTGAGAAGGCTGTTGGAGGGGGCCTAGGAGCCTGCAATCATGGTCAGGGGAGCCTTGGTGGCCTGCTTGCACTGCTGTCATCCAGGGGCCAGGGGATCCTGTGGAAGCTGCCTAACAAGCTGGCGAGGTGGCAAAGGTGGACTGTGAGCCCATGCTGGCTGAGCAGAGCAACCAGACGTGACGGGAGGAACGAGGGGCCTGCCCGGGCTTCTCCACATGCCTGCGTGGCCAATTTGCTGGTGACCCTGTATCAAGCTCTTAACCTCAAGGTCTCAGAGTTCCTGTCTGTAAAGTGATCAGGGGCAGACTGTCATTGCTGCACTGCAGAAGGTTCCAAAAGAGAAGGTTCAGGGCACAGAGTGGGAACCAAGGCTCAGGTATAAAGTCCAGTACCCTCTGGCCACCCTGGGTCTTATATTGGCCCCAGGGTGAGGCCTGGGACCACAGCAGCTCAGTCTTGTGTTGGGGCTGGGATTCTGCTGTGTGTGGAGCATTTGATGATATAGAAGCAGAAGCATGAAGTGGAGACGAGGTTCCTCTGAGCAGACCTGCTGTGTCCCACAGGGTACCTCGGATGGGCAGAGCACAGGAGACACAGTCTAAATGATCTGTGTCAGATGTCAGTCATAGCTGGCATAATCCTGTCCTCTTTACCCTGGGCAAATGTCCCTCTTCCTTGAGCCTCAGTCTCCCCATCTGTAAGACAGGGGTGGTGGCAGCATTTGGGAAAATGACATCATGGTGTACACTTTTGGACACTTGCCTTGCTTCCTGAAGGGCTCCATCCGTGACAAATGCTAGTAATATCAGTCAGTGTGTGTTGCTGTCGGTCCTTTTGTGTAGTGGCAGGATCAGGAAAGTAGAAAGATATCACAAAGGGGTTGGGCAGGCCCTGGCCAGGGTGCCAGGAGCCCAAGGGTTAATTCTCCATGGAAACAGGCATGCATTATTTACGTGGCCTAATGAATAAAACATTTATGTGGTAGGCTAATAAATTCCCTCACACAAAGCAAAGTAAGCTATGATTTAAATATTGGCCTCTGCTGGCTGGCTGAGTTATGGGACCTGCTCAGGGGGACCCTCTTGCTTTTATACCTTCTTCTGATGGAAGGGGGAGGAGGAATGCACAAGGGAGGGGCAAAATCTTTCTAGTAAGTGGCTTTGGGGGCCTTCCTGACCTGCTATCCAGTTACCCAGTGCTGGGGCACCACCCTTTCCAACCTAGGACTGTGTTTCCTGAAGGGCTTTCCAAGAGTCGGAGCTGGGAAGTACAGATTAGGTGACAGGTGGGGTGGGTCCCTAACTAGGGAACCGGCTTTCCCATAGGACAGAGACCGCCAGAGGTAGGATACCTGCTAGAGTCTCCTGAAGCAAGGGCTTCAAGCAAGGGGCTCAAGGGCTTAAGCTGGGCATTGGTTAGGAAGGGGGCAGAAGAGCCCGACACAGAGAAGAACAGGAATGGCCCTGGGAGCTGAGGGGAGGCAGAGAAGGGTACGAACAAATAGGGTGCTGAACTCAGCAGGAGAGTGGGGTGGCTCTCCTCCGGCTCTGGCTGCCCAAGGCTGAGCCCTGCCTGGGGTCCTGCCCACCACCTCCTCTAATGGCTGTCTGCTCCTTCTGCATTTCTGCGTTTCTCTCCTTCTTTTTCCCCCTCTCCTCCTCTTCCCTCCCATATTGCCCAGGTTAGACTCCCCCTCTACCTCTGACAATTTGCATCTCTGCCTGTCTCTCTCTGTTTCCATATCCCAGTAGTGGTGGGGTCCCCTCTGTTCATTCATAGAAGCTCCCCACTGGGCTTCTAAAGAAGAGGGCCTGGGACATTGACTGCTTGTCAGAGGTATACAGAGGGCTACAGGTACCTTGGGAAAGGGTACCCACCACAGCATCCCTGGATTCCCTGGGCCTTCTCAGTCCTCTTGCCCTTCGTTGCCATGGAGGAATGGAAGCTACAAAGTGGGGTATGACCTGGGATCTGGGGATCCTTAAAGAGGGGTCACAGCTCTCAACAGGCTCTTCACATGGGATGAAGCCCATGACTGCTGCATGGTAAAGCAGAGAGAGGTGATGGTCTGGGCCTAAAGACTCAGTGTAGACCCCACTTCTCCTGACCCTGGAGTCATGGCTGGGGAGGTCTGGGCTGTGGGAGATGGCAGGGGTACCCCCCTGGGACAGTTCTCTGTACAGCATCTCTAAGGGCTCCAATGTCCACAGTGGGCACTGTGCTCCGTGTCTGGCCCTGTCCTGGGATGGCAGATGGCAAGGTGGGGCAGGCACCACTGTCTCTCTCCTTCTGCCAGAGATCAACAATGGGCATATTCAGCTCTATCCCTCTCCACCTTATTTTTTAAGATAGGGTCGCTCACTGAACCTGTAACTCACTGATCAGTAATCTCTGGGATCCTCCTGTCTCTCCGCCCCTCCCTGACAGCTCTAGAATTACAGCCATTTATCACCATGGCTGGGATCCAAATTCACCTGGAACTTGCGCAGAAGGCGTAGTAAACTGAGCCATCTCGCCTGCCCGTGATACACCTTGATAGAAGTGTGCCATGACACTTGTGGACTAGTGTGGAAAAGAAAACCATCAAATATGGTCAAGACCCTAGATCAACTGCCAGCTTACAGGAAATACAGAGAGTAGAAGGAAGTGGTGTGGAAAATAGCATAGATAAACTTAGAAAAGTCCATGTGTTCATAATGGAAATATTTAGCCCTGTCTTAATCTCTTAATTACTAGAATCACACCCAGATCTGTAATTTGTTTTGGATAGCAGCATTTTATAATTAAATAATTAAAAATCCAGAAGAAGGTGTGATGGCACCTGTAATTCCAGCACTGGAGAAGCAGAGGCAGGTGGATCTCTGAGTTCTGGGCCAGCCTGGATTATATAATGAGAATCTGTTTCAGAATTAAAAAAAAAGAGGCACAGTTGAAATAATGAATGAGCTGGTAGGCTTCTGGGTATTTGATTCAGAATTATGTATGGACAGGAAATGGGAATTACTTGTCAAGTAAGACTGTATGAACTGGTGACAGGGCTCATGGCCAACTGCGGTGAGTTCTCTATTTTTGTGGGGTTTTGTATCAGTAACACTTTTTCTTTTTTCTTTCTCCCTCTCACTTCCTTGTTATTATTGTTGTTGCTGTTGTGTTATGGTGTAAGCACCAGTGTGCACACGTCTGAATGGAGGCCAGAGGTCAGCATTAGGCATCTTCTTCAATCCCTTTCCATCTTGGTTTTTGAGACAGGGTGTCTTACCGAAGCCAGTGCTCATGGGTTTGGCTAGTCTGTCTGTCCTTCTGTCCCTGCTTCTCCAGGGCTGGGATTTCAAGACTTGGGATCTGGACCCAGATCCTCGAACGTGCAGGGTGAGCACTGCTGCTCCAGCCCCACACTAGCATTTATCATTAGTAACAATGAAATGTGAAATTGTGTGTAATCAACTTGAGTTAAAATTTAAAAAAGAAAAACTAAAATTCTAATGGAGTCAATAGTCCTGGCCCCTTATCCCTCATCTCATGTGAGAACCTGGGCTCCTCCCTTCTACCTTCCAATGCAAAGGCTGTGTTTCTTTCTAGGCATGTCAGTCATTATTTCCTTTAAGGACTCCATATGTGTTCCAAGAGCACATGGCCATGTGGTAACCCTTTCTCTTTAGTCTCCTAGGTTTCTGTGCAGTTAAAGTTGGTGAGGCGTTCCTCACTGGACGATAGCTATTGTGTACTGAGTGCTTACTGTTTATGAGGTTCATGGCTATGCATTCGGTCCTTCTTACCACCAAATATTCAGACTGGGAAGCATTGGAGAGGGTGAGCAACTTGCACTGGTGTCACACAAAAATAAAAGACCAACAATTGTACTCATAAATAACCATATCCTGTTCCATGGAATAGGGAGTCTGGGTTCCTTTTGGTGTGTGTGTGTGTGTGTGTGTGTGTGTGTGTGTGTGTGTGTGTGTGTGTGTGTGTACTGGGTGGGAACATTTTCAAAACCATATGACTTTTAATATTAACCATGCTTTATATTGTGATATCAACATGAGCTCTTGGGCCTAAACAAAAAAGGAAAGGTTATGGTTTAGTGGTGACATATTTCTGTGTCCAGCTGACAAGGAGTTAGCTGTGCTGATTCATTTTTGTCTACTTGACACAAGCCAGAGTCATTTAGGAAGAGGGAACCTCAACTGAGAAAATGCCTCCAACAGATTGGCCTGTAGGCATGTCTGAGGGTATTATCTTGACTAGTGATTGATGTGGGAGGGTCCAGCCCACTCTGGGTGGCTCCACTCTTGAGCACCTGGGTTGTATAAGAAAGAAGACTGAGCAAGCCATGGAGAGCAAGCCAGGAAGCAGTGTTCCTCTGTGGTCTCTACTTCAGTTTCTGCTTACAGGTTCCTGCTGACTTCCTTAGATGATGAACTGTGGTAGGAACATGTAAGCCAAATAAGCCCTTTCCTTCCCAAATTGCTTTTTGTCATGGTATTTAATAACAACAGTATAAAGCCAACTAGGATAGCATGTAAGCTTCCTTGTTAGCTCAGAGAGGACCCAGACCATCCTGCCAGAGGAAGCCTCTGTGCAGACATAGGCCAAGGTTTCTGGAAGCAAGGCCCAGCTGTCCCAACCAGCACCCATCCAATATGGCCACTCCAGCTGAGCTCCAGTGGCTGGATCCACCCAGGCTAACAGTGTATGGAGCAGAAATGTGCCTTGTGCTGGCTGCTCTCCTCCCTGCTGTGACAAGACATTTGCCAGAGACAGCTTAAGGGAGGAAGGGCTTATTTTGACTTATTTTTCAGAGGGTTCAGTCCCTCATGACAGAGTTGGAAAAGGCAAGACTCAGGGAAGGATCTCAACTCATGGTGACATTATGTCACACGAAAAAGCAAAGGCAGACTGGAACCCAAGGTGGGTGTAACTATCAAAAGCTAACTCTAGTGACATACTTTTGCCGGCTGAACTCTGCTCCTGACAATCTTCAAGCTCTTCAAAATAGTGCCACAAATTGGAAACTGAGCATTCAAACATGAGCCTACAGGTGACATTTTAGATTCAAGTGCAAACAGGCCATGCCTCTGAGCCCTGTCCCAAATGCCCACCCCACTGGATCACAAAGGGTGTAAGAGCTAGTATTTTAAGCTAGTGTGTGTGTGGAGTTGTTTGCTCCATAGCAACAGATGATTGACAGGCACACATTGCACATTGTTAGGCTCTCAAGGCTTCAGTTGTACTATCCAGAAGAGGTCAGAGGTCATCTTGAGAGTACCTGGGTCTCAACAGAGGCAGATGGCTTTTCCAAGACTGTAATTAAGAAGAATGTGGGTTTTGCTGACAGTTACCCAGTTTCCTGGGTCTGCAACTAACCAGCTGGGTGACCTAGAGGCTCGTGTGTCTGTGTGAGTGTGTTTGTGTCCATGCGTATGTGGGTGAGTGTATACGTGCCATGAGTGCAGGTAACTGAAGAACTCACTGGTTTCCTTGGAGCTGGAGTTGCAAGTGCTGGTGAGCTGTGGGGCATGGGTGCTGGGAACTGAACTTGGATCCTCTGCAAAAGCAGTAAGCACACTTAACTACAGATCCATCTATCCATCCCCCATAAGGGGTTTGACCATATGGAGAGTGACTGTGTTCCCAAAGAACTGTCCTCAGAATCGAGAGACAGAAGCAAAGTGGTTGAACTGTGCATGTTACTTGGGAAAGGGAGCAGGGGCCTATAAACAACTGTCCAGTTACAAATGTTAGGAACCTGCTGGGGTACGATGCTGCTCACTGTGGGCCATCTCCTAGCCCAGACCGCTAAAGTAGGTCAGCTGCCTATACATCACACCTGGTTCCCTTGTCTCAGCTCCCAGGGCCAGGAAAGTTGTTTTTTCCAATTGCTCTTCAAATGTAAACTACACAGAGAATATTTAAAAGCAAGAATGACGCTTGCTATCAGAGTGGTGATGCTAGCTAGCTCTTCTTAGAGTGACAGCCATCCAGGGTACTCCTCAGGTCAGCAGAGAACATGGAACTAGGGAGAGAGCAGGGCTGCTTGAGCCTGCTCTTAAAGGGGGAGACTCTGAGAGCACTTTGTCTGTCTACCCTCCCCTTTCCAACTACCAGTATAAGGGCCTTACATTGGAGTTTTATAAAAATTAAAATAAAATAAATGGAGATTTTAACTAATAAAGGGGGTTGTGGCTGAACATCTATGGATTTAGGTGTCCTCAGAGGATCCCGAAACTATGCCCCATAGACAGCAAGTAATTATTGGACTATTAAATGTAATTTTACTTCCCTGTGTATGCATGTGCATGTGTGCACGTGTGTTTGTGTGTGTGTGTGTGTGTGTGTGTGTGTGTGTGTGTGTGTGTGTGTGTGTGTGTGTGCAGGCAGGCAGGCCAGGGTTGACATCAGGTATTTTCCCCCTTATTCTCTAACTTTTTTTTGAGGGTCTCTCAAATGAATGTGGGCTCACTGATTTGGTGAGAGTGGCCAGCAAGCCCAGTGCTCTCTCCATCTCTGCCTCCCTACCTGAGCTTGGTTTCTCAACACCCACATAAAAATCCAGGCACTGTGGCACACACCTGTAATTTGAGTGTGATTAGATTTAAATTCAGGTCATCATACTTGTGCATCAAGGCCTTTGCTGATAGAGCCATCTCCCCGGGAACACAGACTTCTGAATTTTAAAGACTGTAGTGGCTTACATTCTTTTTCTCTTTCTGGGACCTGATGAGTAAAAGAAACATTTTGTGTAAAATGCTTAGCATAGTGCCCAACACAAGAAAATCCTTCAGGGAAATTCCTTTTGTGACTGTGGTCTTGAGCAAGTGGAGGCTAAAGTTCAGATACAGGCAGGATGGTGGCTGGAATCAGACGGGTCTAGAGCACTGAGTGGTTGGAAACTTGTGGGCCTCGACCTTCGAGGGGTTAAATGACCCTTTCACAGGATATCAGATATTTTGCATATCGGGTATTTATATTACAAGTCATATCAGTAGTAAAAGTGTAGTTATAAATTAGCAAAGTTTATGGTTGGGGGTCACACACTACATGAGGAGCTGTATCAAAGGGTCATGGCATTAGGAAGGTTGAGAACCACTGCTCTAGAGGAAGGCAGCTGGCTTTCACTGTTCTGGTTTTCCCTTCTGCTGATGTGATAAAACACTCTGACCAAAAGCAACCTAGGGGAAGAATGGATTTATTTGGCTTACACTTCCAGGTCATAGTCTATCACTAAGGCACATCATGGCAGGAATTGGAAAGCAGGCCTGCTTGCTATCCCACATAATATCACTTCTAATCAGGGAACCCACTCACAGCCAAGGAAACACATCTGAACTAGAGCGGAGTGCGGCTTGCTGGCTGGCCCACAGGCTTACACTTGGGTAACTTTCTTGTACAGCCCAGGACAGCCTGCCTAGGGAATGGTGCCACCTATTGTGGCCTGGGCCCTCCTGCATCAATTAACAGTCAAAACAGTCCCCCACAGACACACCTACAGACCAATCTGACCAGGGCAGTCCCTCAGTTGAGACTCCCTCCTCAGATGACCCCAGGCTGTGTCAAGTGGACAGTGCAAATTAACAAGGACATTTGTATTAGCTCTAGCTCTAACTATGAGTTGGTAACCATGAGTTGCTTTTCTCAGGCCACCACCTCACCCTCATAATGGCCCATGAAGAAATTGTCATTATCTTTATGGAGAAACCAAGTGAGGCAGCCTCCTGGAGTTTATGCAGCTGGTTTTTGGTAGAGCATGAGTCTGTTTTCCTGCCTTCCCCCCTCCTCCCTCCCTCCTTCCCTCTTCTCTGCCTTCCCTGTGTGTGTAGGCCAGGGGTAGATGCTGACATCTTTATCACTCTCCACTTTATTTTTGGGGGATCCTGGGATCATTTCTTGGCTAGGCCAGCCAGCCAGCAGGCTCTGGGCATCCTCCATAGCTACACTACCTACCCGGAGCTGAGTGGTTAACAGGCATGCCCTCATCTGGATTTGGCTTTGATATGGGTACTAGAGTCCTCATGATTCTCTAGAAACCACTATTGGCTGTGACCTTTTTTTTTTCCTTTTTCTTCCCATGGTGTGTGTGTGTGAAAATGCATGTATGAACATATGTGTGTGTGTATACATGTATGCACATGTGTCCATGGGTGTGCTTACCTGTATGGATGTGCATGGAAGCCAGAGGTTAACATCAGGATGTTTTCTTCAATCACTCTGCATCTTTGTTTCATTTTATTTTATTTTTGAGACAGGGTCTCTCACCAAACTTGGAGCTCTCTGATATAGAGACTGGCTGGCAGAGAAAACCCCCAGGATTCATGGGTCTTTACCTCAGTACTGGAGTGACAGGCACACACTGCCATACCCAGCTTCTCCAGGCCCCAGTGTGAGTTCTGGGGATTTAGTGCAGGCCCTTGTCCTTGCCTGTGCTTTCCCCACTGAGCCATTTCCCTGTTCTCCTTTCTGGGTTTCTGTTCTTTTGAGATAAGATCTCATGTAGCCTAGGCACCTTAAACCTATAGGGCTGAGGCTGGCTTTGAACTCCCGATCCTCTTGCTTCCACCTCCTGAGTGCAAGGATTACAGGCACCTGTCACCCAGCTCAGCACCTCCTAAACCAGACTTGCAAAGGCACAACTTTATTTAAGCAAGTATAAATGGACTCTAGCCCATGAAGACAACCGCCACATCTGTGGTTTCCAGTGTTATTTGTTAAGTTCATCAAACAGAGTACAGTTCTACTTCGCTAATGTCAATCTCCACAGCTCATTGGCTTTTTTAAAAGAGCGAGTCTCAGCTCTCATCTCACCATCTCAATGAGAAAGGCAGCTCTTCAGCCAGCTCAGGGAACCCTGAGTTTCTCACCCCAGAAAGAGCCATAAAACACGCTGGGCACTGGAGCACGGGCCCATTTGACAAAGACAATTTGATTTGTCCGTGGCTTCTAAAATATTCATCCCCTTTGATGGACTATCGTTTTATAAATATAGATTATCATTAGCTGACACCAGCGGTGCACTGCGGGTCGACCCAGCACCACACCACTGGTTGGAGCAGGGGAAAGACGTCCAATAAAACAGATCATTATCTCTGTCTGTGGATCCTGATCTGTGTCGTTTGACTCATTTGCAGAGCAAGGGTCAGTGGCTCACACCAACTACAGCTGTTTGTGCCTTTCACAGCCTGGATGCCCCTGCTGGGGAGAATGGAAGGATGTTTTCCAAGTTCAGACCTAGGAAGGGAAACTGGACACGTAGGGCACTAGAGAAAAGAAAGGCAACAGGAGGGGGCAGGGACTCCAGTTTCTGGTGAGATGCTGGAGTAGTGGTGGTGATGAGCACAGGGCTTGAATGGTTCCAGCTTCCCTCTGAGGCATCCTGAATATGGGACGGAAAGACAAACATGTTAAACTCTCCTATGCATGGGTATTGCACTCATACCTGTCTCCTAGGAGACAGCTCCGCTCATGTTTAAATTCATGGCCTGTCCTGCAGCCCACAGCCATTATTACTTCCCAGAGCAGAGATGGTTACTAGAACTCTCTGAGGCATAGGTCCTTCATAGAAGAGCAGTCTCCAATAGTATCCGTTATCAAGGATGGAGAACATTCATGGCACACATTGGCCATTATCAACTATGGAGAACTTTTATGGCACACATTCAGTGGTGCACTGTACAAACCCAAGAGGGCTGTTTTGTTTTTGTTGTGTTGTTGTTTTGTCTTTTAGTTCCATACGAGACAGACAAGGTAGACAGGGAGAGCTGATCCAGAGAGTCCCAGCTCTTCGAGGTAGTTAGAAGACAGAATGTGTGGGCCCAGGGCCAAGAGTGGTTCAAGGTGTCATTCTGAGACAGACAGTCTTGTTCTGCCATGTCAGCCCATCCTCCTGGGCATCATAGCCCTGGGTATGACCTGAAAGAGATCCATAGTGTGGGTAATGGGGAATGTGAACTTAGTGGACACCTGCCCCAGTGCTCACTGTATGGTCAAGCGATGGGAGTCAAGAAGGAGTGGGGTGTGTATATACCATATGAGTGGAATAAATAACTAGTGATGGAGAAATAAGCAGATGTGGAAGTTTCTCCTAGCAGATGGCCTAAGGGAGGAGAGAATTTGTGGAGAGGTTAGGAGTGGAGACTGACAGCAAATGCTTCATCCAATGGTGGTGCGTTCAAAGAGGGTGGAACCAACTTTTATGCCACAGCCTCGGCTGTAGCTGGTGGGATAGGTGACCTAGAACCTTCCATGTGTTCATCAGGGAATCACTATTGTTTTTGGAGGCATGCTGGTCAACATTTATGCCAATACCTCATCTTAACTGGAGAGACAACCTTAGAGGAACTCAGCCCCAAAGTTTATTTAAGTGTGTGGGGGGGAACATATCCAGAGACAAGGAGTGTTACACCACTGTCAAGTGTTAGATGTCGCCATCAAGAAAAAAAAAAATTACATCCTGTCCTGACGAGCGACTAATCAAGGCAAGGCGAACGGTCCTGCAATAAATTACGCGGGCACGAAATAAACCACACAAACAGACCGATGATAATAAATGTAAATTATTTCTCTGAAGAAATTTTCTTGGTATATGAGTAATTCGAACCATCAGGAAGGCGTCTTCCTTAACATTAATTACAGAAGATGACAAGCGGGCTGATGGCTGCGAAGGCTCATTATCTGAGAACATATTCACAACTTTGCAATTTGCGCGAGATGTACTCCGGCTAAATTAATCTCCCTTCTTTGCATGAGCCTCTTCTAATTTTCATGTTATTAACAGGTTTGCAGTATCAGTCAGCGCCTGTCACTCTAATCAGGTTTCGGCATGTTCGAGAAGGCGAAGCGTCATTTATAAGGATAAGGCCTCATAATGGTGCTTGCTTTCATGTGGAGAATTCTACAAGGCTGCTTTTAATAAGGTACTTTAATCATCTCCTTTGCTCAACTTTTGGCCCCACTGTTCCTTTATGAAGAGTCATTAAAAGACTTGAAGTTCATCAAGGAGCGAATATTCATGACATTGTTCAGGAGAGGTTGCGCTGGTTCCAAGAAGAGGGCTACAGGAAGTGAGGGCAAGAGAGTGACCCACAGACAGCTAAGGATGACCTGTGTCCTTTGTCTCCACCAAACAACACCCTGTGCAGCCAACCTGGTTCTATGATCAACAAGACACACCCCAAACATGGTGGGCTGTGTAGGCCACAGGTGAGTCTCAGGTTCCATGAGCATCAGAGGAGCGGGCTAGCAGGTCAGTTCTCAGACAGCTCCAAGCATGGCTGCCATCATCACTCCGTGCAGGGGCTCCAGTCTGCTCCTGGTTTTTGAAATGTGGTCAGTCTCCCTCACTGTTCAGTGTGATTTGGGATTCAGAGGAGAAGGGTAAGTTTCTGTTCTAAGTGGAGTTATCTTCTCAGAGCTTTCAAAAGCCCTAATGTGTGTGTGTGTGTGTGTGTGTGTGTGTGTGTGTGTGTGTGTGTGTGTGTGTGCATGTGCATGCATGTTCATGTGTGAATCTGGGTCCCCTCTACCCTGGATCCCCTCTTGTGCAAATCTGGGTCCCTTCTCCCATAAATCTAGTTCTCCCTTCTGTGAATTTTGGTTCCCTTCCGATAAATTTTAGCCACTTTTTCTGTGAACCTGGGTCCCCCTCCTATGAATTGGGGCCCCTCTCCTTTGAGTTGTGGTCCCCTTCTTAGCCTCATGGCTTGCAGGGGAAAGGCAGAGCTCATTCCGAGATCAACACCCACAAACAGTCCTGTGTCCTCCTCAATGCCCTCCTCTCTGGAGTGGGAAATATGCTCACACATCTCAGCTGAGACAGTGTTAGTTTGCCTCCAGCGATCCTTGGTGGCCTCTGACAAACATTCTTAGCTCATTGTTGTCACACAGAATCCTTCTGGCTAGGCCAGCTCATTTGTCAGTGAGCAGAGTACCAGGCTGGAAGAGGAAGGTAGACCCCCATTCTCCCCAAGCAGAGAAGCTTCTGTGACCTCGCACAGGTCACTCTTCTCTCCTAGAGTCATTCGTGTAACTTCTGAAGGTTCCTCCAGTTTCCATCTTTGTCCTTTGTCACCAGTGCTTACAGGGTCCTCATCTTCTAATGGCCACCAAGCAATGGGGCTGGAAGGTGCCTCACAACAGGGTAGGTGTCCTATGCCATTAGATGTTTCTTTCCCCACTGTGTAGGCTGACCACGTGGTAGCCTAGGTCTGTCCTGGCTGGGCTAATGTTGGAGCCCCCTCCCTTCTCTCTGAGGCAGGAATTTACTATGTAACTCAGGCTACCCTTGGACCTGCAATGCCTCTACATCTTGCATGATGGCATTGAGTGCCACATTGAGCAACCTGAAGTGGGTGCTGGGAACAGAAGTTGGGTCCTCTGCCAGAGGAATAAGCACTCTTAACTGCTGAGCTGTTTCTCCAACACTCACTTTGGTTATTGAGAAACTATTTCTCATTGGCTTGGAGCTCATTGATTAGACTAGGCCAGCTGGCCAGTGAGTGCCAGGGATCTGCATGTTCATGCCTCTCCAGTGTTGGGGTTACAAGTGTGTGCCATCACACTTGACTTTAATATATATCAATGTGTGTGTACATATGTGCCACAGTGCATGTGTGGAGGTCAAAGGACAAACTGCAGGGATGGCTCTCTCCTTCTACCATGTGGTTCCAGGGATTTAACTGAGGTCACTGGGCTTGCTGGCAAGTACCCCTTTACCCATTGAGCAATCTAGCCAGTGTATGCTTAGCTGTTAGTGTGGTTCTGGGAATCTCACTCATGTCCTTATGCTTGTTATAGCACTTTGCCACCTGAGCTATTTCCCAACCACCTTGAAACTTAAACTCATTTATTTATTTATTTATTAAAATCAGCATATTATATGTTAGATACTTGGTGTTCTATGATGGGGTCCAGTCTGTATCAGTCCCACACTACAGAGGCCATCTATTCCAGACTGATATCTTTGAGGCTACAATTGGAACCAGCCAAACAGCCCTGGGTCCATCCCTGAGTGGGGGAGTGTGGATCGGGAAAGCCTTGCTACCCAACGGTGTTAAGGACAAGACAGAGACATCTTGTTATCTTAGGAGGGCTCTCAGTCCATGTTGGAGTCCATGGTTTATTCAAGCATCCTCTTAAATAGCTCTCCAACAGTGGGGGGGGTGATAGCAGAAGACATCTATTATCATGTATAAAGCTGATATCAAATATTTCCTTTAATCCCAGAGACACCACTAAAACTGCATGTCCTCACCAGCCTTTCACTAGTCCCTAGGCATGCATATAAGCCCTCAGACATTCCACAAGGGCCCCAGCCTTCCAGCACCAGGCACATTTCACTAGTTCTCAGAATAGATATGGGCCCAGCCAGGGCCTAGGTCTATTGTTATACAACTAGGAGCCATTCTCCACCTTGGCCAGGCCATCCAGAGGTAACCAGCCTACATTTAAAAGACAATGGGAGCTTCAAGCTCCTGAAATTGAGCTGAGGTTTGCACCCAAAATATCATAATCATATTTTTGGGCCCCGACAGTTCTATTGCTGTGAAGAGATACCATGATCAAGACAACTGTTAAAAAAGAAAGCATTTACTTGGGGGCTCTCTTACAGTTAGTCCATGGTCACCATAACCAGAAACAAACAGGCATGGCACCAGAGCAATAGCTGAGAGCTTTGTATCCTGGTCTTCAGGCAGCAGGCACACACACACACACACACACACACACACACACACACACACACACTCACACTGGGCCTAAAATGGGTATTTGAAACCTCAAAGGCCACTCCAATGACACACACTTCCTCTAACTGGGGACCAAAAGTTCAAACATAAGAGCCTATGAAGGCAATTCTCATTCAAAATCCCACAGATAACTTTATGACAGTTTTTTAACCGAGTCTCTTTTTATGGCTCTCCATCTCCTACCTGTCTCTCTCCTGTTCCCTCTTGGTAGCCCTCTCCCAAGACTCTCTTCCTCCTCCATATCCTGTGTGTTCTTTTGTACAACATCCATCTTTCCTCACTGCCTAATAGTCCACTCCCTTGGTCTCCTTTCTAAATGTTACATTGTACCCACACTTACACCTGTGTGCATACATGCATGTATATTTATTAGGCAATCCGATCCACATGTGAGGGAGATCATGTGATTTTTGTCTTTTTGAGTTTGGGTCACCTGTAATCTTAAAACTGTATTTGAGGGCTGGAGGGAAGGCTCAGTGGTTAAGAGCTCTTGCTGTTCTTGCAGAGGACTCAACTTCAGTCCCAAGAACCCATATTAGGCAACTCACAACCACCTGTAACTCCAGCTCCTGGGGAGACAATGCTCTCTTCTGACCTTTGCAGGTACCCATACACACACACACACACACACACACACACACACACCTAAATAAGATTAAATCTTCAAAAAGTGAAAAGCCATATCCTGTCTCCAGCTCCATTGAGCATTTTTCTCTTGTTAACACAAAAGACAGAACCAATGTTGCTTCCTTGAATGAATGGGGCTTGGTCTAGACCATATTCTCTACTAGGCAGGGCAGAGGTGGTGACCTGGCTGGGGAGGCAGGTCATCTCTTAGAGTGATGGCTGCCTGGGCACTAGGGAGCCTACTGCATCTGAAGGGTTGAGCGTGCGCGTGCACGTGTGTGTGTGTGTGTGTGTGTGTGTGTGTGTGTGTGTGTGTTAGTGAGTGTGAGAGTGAGTGTGAGTGTGTATGAGTGTGTTAGTGTGTGTCTGTCTGTGTCTGTGTGTAACTGAGTGTGTGTGTGTGTGTGTGTGTGTGTGTGTGTGTGTGTGTGTGTGTGTGTGTGTGGTGGGGGTTGTTCTGGAGATATTCTGGTACAGGAGGAAAGTGCTTGAGTAGCCCTTGAGTTTAGTTTAAGAACAATGAGCTGGTTTTCAGTGATCTGTTTTAGTCTAGGCTCTCTGCTAGCTGTGTTTATTTCTCAGCCATCTTGTCCCCTAAGTCTCTTCAGAGATGACAGCCTGACTCAGCTTTGATGCGGGGCCAAGGGTCATGGAGAGACCTTCAGGGTCACAGTGTGCTAGGAGGGACACCCCGAATGTAGTGTTCATGAATCTAGAGAAAGAGCTCTGAGAGAACACAGCAGGGCAACCTGGTCCCTCCTTTGTCTGAGAGGACCCTGTCTGTGAACGTTTCCCAGGCCATTGACTCTTTCAGATGGGCAGCAGGAGCATGTGTTCAAATCAGTTAGGCTGGGGCACCTCCAAACCAGGGGTGGGATGGAGTAGGCAAACTGCATGCCCCTAGTGTGTCTCCTCAGAGGTGGCCACTGTCTTCAGCTATGGTGGCTGTGGCAGAGGAAGACCCCTGAGCACAGCATGGGTCCGTTCTAGAGTGGGAGCCCCTGGTTAAACCACAGGGGTTTAGAGGGTGGCAGGTCTGTGCCTCTAAGTTGGTGAAGAATTGCCAACTCCAGTCAATACTCCAGACCTGCATGGGGTACAGGGGGCCTTGTGGGCCAAAAAGATAGAAGGAGGTGTATGAGGAATGCTGAGAAATATCAACCTGAGCTGCCAGCTATAGGTAAGGAGCACTCCATGCCTGGCTGCACCCATGACAGTGAACAGGTTTACTCTTGTCAAGGGTGTCTTCATCTCCCAACTTTGTTGTAAGCATTTCCCTTTGGGCGATTCCCTGAACTGTGTTTATTCTGACTGTAAAGGGACTCTGTCACCCCAGGCCTGCCTGCAGCATAGTGTCCCCATGGGTCCTGTGAGGCTGTGTGTGCCTTGGTCCACATGTCACTGTGGACTTGTGTACTGTGTGTGTGCAGGAAACTTCAGGGGTGACCAGGGTTACTCCCACTTTTTCCAGACTCTTCCTCAGGACCATGCCCTCTGCAGACAAAAGAACAAGAAGGAAGATTCCCCAGGGGAGGACACGGTGAGCTAACTGGGTGGAATCTGAGCAGGCTTGGGAAGAACTTCATGCATTCCTCCTCAGCCCTGGACCCTTACTCCCTCTCGGTGCTGCTAACCAGGAGACATATAGGGATAAGATGTGGGAGCTTCAGTCCTGTGGCTCTGAGGATCATGGGAACACAGCCTCAGGCTGCATCTTTTTTACTCCATTGTCCAGATGAAGTCATTGAGGTCAGGCAGGGCAGAGCCTGGCCCTTGGACCATGCAGTGAGTTGGTGGCATGCCTGTCCAGCATACCTCATTGTGTTGAGGTTTCTCTCTCCCTGGCCTTACATGGTATAGACGCCTTCCTTTCTAGTTCGTGCTTATATATATTCTTTAATGGCTGGACATCACAGAAAGATGGTAGCCAGCCTCTAAAGTGACTTTCAGTAACCCTGACTCCCAGGATTCATTCCTCGAAGTGTTTCATCAGTCTGTATGCCTTACAGAATATGCTAGAAATGATGGCATGACATTTTCCAGAAAAACTCTATGGTTAAATGGCTTTCATCCTGATTTCTTCCTCTCTTGTCTCCTGTCCTGAGACACCAAATGTTGGTGATCATGTGAGGTCCCCAGCGAGGAATTGGAGATGACCACACAAGCAGGGCTTGATGCAGCCCTGTCAAGCCTCCAGCAGCCCCACCTATAATTGGAGGCCACCTTGAGGGACAAGAACCTGCATCACTCAGCCAAGCCACCCCCAGACTCTTAATCCTCAGAAACTTCAGGTGTTGTTCTAAGTCACAGTGCATTTGGGGACTTTTGTTACACAGCAGTGGATAGCTGGTACACTGGTCTTTTTTAAAAAGTGTGTGTGTGTGTGTGTGTGTGTGTGTGTGTGTGTGTGTGTGTGTTGTGTGTGTGTGTGTGTGTGTGTGTGTGTGTGTGAGAGAGAGAGAGAGAGAGAGAGAGAGAGAGAGAGAAAGAGAGAGAGAGAGAGAGCTGTATACAGTTATACATACATGCCATAGTGCACATGTTTGGAAGTCAGATGACAACCTTTGGGAGCTGGTCCTCTCCTTCCATTTTTACATGGGTTCTGGGGATCTGACTAAGGCTATCAGGTTGGCACAACAAATGTCCTTTCTACTAAGTTATCAGCAATAAGATCCTGTTTTTGTTTTAATAAGATAGACTGGAAGGTTGGGTCAGCCTCAGATACTCCAGAGCAGTTAGGCTTTGGGGAAAGAAGAATGAGCAGCCACAGTGATTCAGAAATGCTCCAGACTATGGCTCAAAGTTTATTTATTTCTTGGGCCAGGTCTTGAGTCTTCCTCTGGGTGAGGTCAGGATACTGATTCCAGTCTCCCCATATTCTGCAAAGTCAGTAGCAGGTAAAGTTACTCTTCTTAGCATGGAAAAGCTGGTACCCAGATGACTTTACAAGGAGCTGGTGACTGTGGGCTTTCTCCCAGGCTTCTCATATCTCTGATGACCATCTCAGGGGGAGCCCCCTAAAAGGAGCCCCATGGTAGGTATAGGTTCAAGCTATCCCTTGAGTACTGAATAACTTCAGGTACTTAATGGGACATCTAGGTGACATCCAGATGGTGAGCATTTAGAAACTTAACAGAGCTCAGAGAAGCCACCAGGGTGAGGGACTCTCACTTGTTGATGGTAAAAGAGAATGTAGGTGTGGTAAGATCGCACAGTTGTAGATGTGGTGTTGGGAAGGCATGGCTTTGCCCAAGGATGCTCACACAGAGGAGATGGACTCCAGTGAAGCTGAGAGGTTGGCCCTGTGGAGGAGAGCGAGGCAGAGGGATCAGAGGGACCCAGCAGTGGGCATCATCAGGCAATACAGAGAAGCTTCACCGGGTGAGATGGAGCCTGCTTGGTGGCCATGTCTATGCAGAGCCACCTCAGACATAACTCATGATTGTGGGACACCCAGTACTGCTGCACCTGTTCCACTGAGAGCCAGGGGAGATGATACAGGAAGGCCCAAGGTTAATTCGAATAAAATGTCCCCTACAGGTTCCTAAGTTTGAACACTTTGTCCCCAGTTGGTGGTACTGTATGGGGGAGGTAGTAGAACCTTTGATGGGGGCAGGGTTGGCTGGAGGAAGTGGATCTCTGGAGGGGTGAGCTCTGAGGTTCATATTCTAGCCCTGTCTCTGGTCCTCTCCCGGCTTCCTGGTCTGTGCAGATGCCAACAGGCAGCCTCATGAGCCTGTTGCCATACCTCCCCCTCCGTGGTGGACTGTCCTACAGCTGAGCCAACCCTCCTCCCTTGAATTGCTTCTTATTAAAACTTGGCCAAAATAACAAGAAAGGTAACTAATACAGTCTATTAACCAGAGCTGCAGTGTGATAGCATTTCCAGGGGTGTAGAAGAGACTGGGTGGCCAGTGTCAGGGCTGTGGGCAGGGGCTAGGAAATGAGTTAGATACTCACCTGCTGCCCCTCTGGCTCTGAGCTTTAGAACAGCTGTTCTCAACCTGTGCATCACAGGTCACTTAAGACCATCGGAAAACACAAATATTTACATTACAAGTCATAACAGCAGCAAAATTACAGCTATGAAGTAGCAAGGAAAATAATTTTAGAGTTGGAGTCACCACAACATGAGGAACTGAATTAAAGAGTCGCAGCTTTAGGAAGGTCGAGGACCACTGCTCTAGAGAGTAAAAAGAAAGACATGGCCAGTGGTGCCCATGGTGGAAAAATCCCTCCATCATTTGTTCCTGAGCACCTGGCCTACAAGGGCTGACTCAGGAGGAGACAAAGCCATGCTACAATGGTCAGCACCACCTCTCTCTACTTCCTGTCTTTTCCTTTGTTCTTCATTCCTTTTTTTCCTTCTGCCTTCCTGCATTCCTTCCTTGCCTAGGTTCTCTGGCAATGTGCTAAAAAGGGAAATCCAGTTGCAGCCTCATGATCCAAGGTGTCCATAATGTGTGTGGCTCTCTGGTGGACCAGTCTGCCCTTGACTTTGACCCAACTCCCTGCTCCATCACCTCCCCCTGGTGTCTTCTGCCCCAGTGGAGCCAAGCACCAGGTCTCCTAGTATCCAGATGTGTCCACTGCTCCAGACCCAAAGCCCCCTGCCCTGGGCAGTGCAGGGTCCCTGGACCCCCTGAAGGGATGGATGCATAGCCTGGCACCTCCATAACCCTGTCAGCCGCCTCTTGTGTTCTGTGTGGTGGAGTTCCCAGCAATGTCAGTGCGCTATTCAGGCTGACAGAAATCCCACCGATAATTGGGAAGAGTGGAAAATGAAAACATAAAAATTTGCCATGTCATCCGTTCGCTTTTTCTGATTGCCTGATACCCACCGTCCACTGACAGGTGCCGTGTTATTAACACTTGATTAAAAATCACTTCAGGTTTGAACCAGCCCGTCGAGAAGAGAGCGCTTTGACAGGACTTGTGGTTCCTGATTGACAATTAGTAATATTCGGTGTGTCACAACACAGATAGTGTGACTTATTGGCAATGGTGTAATGCAACGCACTTCATCTGAGCGCCTCAGATTCGTACATAGGAATCAGAAGGAAAAGATGGAGTCGCAGCCAGCCGCCTTTGATTACCAACAAAGGCAAGATTATACCTCCCTGGCTCTCAACAACCTGGAGTTCCATCAATCAGAACCGCCAGATTCCAGGCTCCTCCTCGGAAAGGGAACCTCCGGACCGGAGCTCATTATGCAACACTCAACTTCCCCATCGGCAGCCTGGTCCCTCCTGTCTGCAGATATGAAAGATCTTCACCCTGACGCTGCCTCGCGCTCTAAATTACCAGCCCGCTCCTCTTAAGACAAAAGGCTTCTCATTTTAAAAGAATAAAACCATCATGTCTTGATTGACGGGTTACATACTTTTCTTTCAACTATTTTTTTTTTTCTAACTTGGTGTCGGTGGGAGTTGGATTCATGGGCCAATTTTTTTTTTTTTTTTTTTTTTTTGTCTCGGTTCTAATTCAATTCCTTTTAAGAGCTTTTAAGAACAGGGCAACCCAAGGTCTTTCCTTTTTTGGGTCTGACCCGAATTTCATTCTTCTTCTTCTTCTTCCTTTTATTATTTTTTTTCAAATTTCCTTCTTGGCTAAGAATATCCAGGCAAAGTACAGTTGTTCGTATTCACGACAGGTGATGAAGTTAATAAGTTAATGCAATTGTCTCCGAACACTTTGGAAGAGTAGGCCCTGGGGTGGATTGCAGTGTTTTTCATAGCTTGTGGAGGGAAAGTGAATAGCTATAGTCAGCTCACTAGCTCATCACCCTGTGTGAATTGGCTCTTAGCATTCACCACCACCGTGTGTATGTGTGTGTGTGTGTGTGTGTGTGTGTGTGTGTGTGTGTACAAGTCTAGAGGTCACATTGCTTTCTGTTTTTTAAGATTTATTAATTTTTACATTATATTTTTGGGTGGTTTGCCTACAGGTACGTTTGTGCACCGAATGCATGCATTGCCCTCAGAGGCTGGAAGAGCATCAGATTCCCTGGAACTGGAGAAACAGGTAGAAGTTAGCAGCATGTGGGTGCTGAGAACTGAACCTGGGTCTTCTTCAAGAACAAGTGCTCTTAACCACTAAATTATCTCTCTAGTCCCACCTTGCTTTTTGAGATGTGTGTTCTCACTGAAATCTGGGATCCATTGACTTTGTTAGGCTGTCTGGCCAGTGAGCCTCAGGGATCCTCTCTCTCCTTAGTGCTGGGACTGCAGGTGTGTACTGCTATGCTCATCTTTTATATGGGGTTCTAGGGCTTGAACTCAGGTCCTCACGCTTGTGTGGTAAGCACATTAACAACTGAGCTAAGCTCCCTAAAACACTCTTGTTTTGTTGATTTAGCTTTTGTTCTTTTTTCCTACCATGGGACTCCAAAACTCATGAACTTGGATTCATGGTTCTCTGCTGGGTTCTCTGTGTTGGGGTACTCTTGGGCAATTGGTAAGCACTCAGCAAATGTTTGCAGGATGGATGGATGCATGGATGCATGGATGGGTGATTGGATGGATGCATGGATGCATGGATGCATGGATGGATGGATGGATGGATGGATGGATGGATGGATGGATGAATGGGTGGGTGGATGGGTAGGAGTTAGATGCTAAGGCACTGGGGACTGGCCCAACAGTGTAGGGTAGCAAAAGACCATGCTTGGCCCTCTGTTTCTCTCCTCACCTCGTCACCCCACCTGAGAAATGCTGCTCTTCTAGCCCTGGTTCCCATTGTCCCCAGGCTGTAGAGTAAGCCCTAGGGGCCAGTCTTAATGGGGAGAAGACAAATAGTGAAAGATAGTAAGAGTCAGACCAATGCTGTTAACAAGGTATACAGAGGATAGACAGATGGGGGACAGTGGTGGCTCTCACTCTTCTAGGACACCCTTGGCTGGTCCAGCATCTACTCATTTCATGTTGAACCTTAGAAATCAGTCAGACAACAAAACCCACTGGATCCCTGATTGTGTGAAACTGCTCACAGCTTCTGGGCCAGGGTGTTATCAACTCTTTCTCCCTAGCCTCTCAGCCAGGACCACAGGCCTGCCCTTCCTGGTAAAGCTCTTGGGATTCTTTCTTGGGCCTGCCTTCACTTCATTCAACTCTTAAATAGTTCAGGATTCCCTGCCTAGGAATTGGTGCCACCCACTGTAGGCTTGGGCTTCTCATGTCAGTTAACTAACTTAATTAAGACTGCCCCTCCCCACAGACATACTCCCAGGCAACTCTAATTGTGTCGGGTTGACAAAGCTGACTATCACGACCCATCAACTTGACACACAAACATGTCTTAACTTTAAAACCATAACTTTGTATTCCTTGTTCCCAAAGTCTCAACTGGGACCCCAGGAGAACCAGGCTAATTTTTCCATGACCTAACCATGTCCAAATAGTTCTACCTTTGTTTTTGTTTTTTGTTTTGGTGGTTTGTTTGTCTTTTTTTGTTTTTCCAGATAGGGTTTCTCTGTGTAGCCCTGGTTGTCCTGGAAATCACTCTGTAGACCAGGCTGGCCTTGAGTTCATAGATATTCACCTGAGTCTGCCTCCCAAGTGCTGGGATTAAAGGCCTATGCCACCATCACCAGGCTCAGGCCTACCTCGTCAAGGCTCCCACTCATACAACTGCTGCCTGAGCAACCTACCCAGGAACCTTCCACTGCGATTGCTCTCTTCAGGGAAAATTCCAGGTAAAGACTGTTGGGGGAGCCTAGACTCATAAGAACACCCTCTTCCAGGAGGGTTGCTATATGGTCACTTCAGAAATGGGGAGCATGGGTAGAAGGCATAGAAAGCCTCACTCTGGAGCAGGGGGAGCCAGGCCGAGAGGGAAGAGCCAGCAGTGGTCCTGGGAAAACCCTAGAATTTTCAGGGTGATACAGAAAACTCAAGAGGCTCATGAGGCATGGGGGTTCTTGTGATGAGTGGGAGACAGCAAAACATCAGGACACAGAGGACATACATGAATTCAAATCCCAGACATCCCAGATACTGACTGTGCAATCTTAGAAAGCCCCTTAACCTCATAGTTAATTACATTCACATGTCCAATGTTTAAAGACTAAAGACATTAAGGAAATGGCTTGGCCAAGAGGCCAGACACATCCTGGGTATTTGATGATTGCTGAGTGACTAACAGAGAGTGAAGGCACCTTGGGTCTATGAAGCACCCACTAGAGCTGAAAGGCCACATCTGCCTTTCGAGTCAGGCTCAGCGGAAAGCGGATGGAGTAAGATCTAGTTCAGTCAAGGTGAAGCAATCTTAGCAGAAGGACCATCTCAGCTTCCTAAGGCCCGACACATGCCTGCCATGGGGTTCATCAGATGACAATGTGACAATGGATATTCACAGTCCGTGTGTCTGGGGCCAAAGATACAGAGAAGCAGTTCAGACAAATCACGGGATCCTGTGATGATATGCACAGCTCTTCCAGCAACCGTGAGGATGAAAGGGGAAGCGGCTCGCTAACACAACGAGAAAAACACTTAGAATAAACTTAATGAGAAATGTGTGGGACCCATATAAAGACAACTACAAAATTTTATTGGTGAAATAAAATGAGACCAGAATAAATGGAGAAGGTTCTTCATTTCTTCACGGGAGTGTGGAGGTCCTGTAAAGACATCAGACCACCTCCACAGTTAATTTGCAGATTTCACATGGCATCAAACACTCCATAAAGAGAACTTGACAGGTCTGAAGTTCATCCAGGAGAAACATTGATCGGAATAGCAAAGGATAGCCTACAAAGGGAGGCTGCTGGTCTACCACCTTCCTGACCTTTAGAACAGCAAGAATTGGGAAGATGAGAACATCGATGAGAACCAACCAATCAATGCCTAAGGGGCAGGGAGATGGCTCAGAGAGTAAAGTGTTGCTACCAAACATGAGGACCTGAGTTCAAATCCTTAGCAAACTGGTAAAAAGCCAGGCATGATGGTGTGTGCCTGTAATCCCAGCTCTGGGAGGAGACAGGAGGTTCCCAGGCCAGCCAATCTAGTCAATCGGTGAGATCCAGGTCCATCGGGAAACTCTCAAACATCAGGGATGAGACGAGACCAATGAGATGGCTTAGTGGATAAAGGTGCTTGCTGTCAAGTCTTATAATCCTGAGGTGGAGGCCTGGGACCCACATGGTAAGAGAAGAGAACCGACACTCTCAAGTTGTCCCCTGAGTTACACTTACACAGGCACACACACACACACACACACACACACACACACACACACACACACACACACACGTGCACACAAACATAAATAAAACATAATAATGATACCTTAAATAAGGTGGTAGGGTCTGGAGTGGTTGAGCGCACTTACTGCTCTTATAGAGGACCGGATTGATTCCCAGCACCCACATATGGCTCACAAGCATCTGTAACTTCAGCCCCAGGGGATCTGAAGCTCTTTTGTGGCCTCTGTGGGCAGTGCATCATGCATGTGGTGGTACACAGATGTAGGTGCCTTTCCTTTCTCACTTACCAGTTCCCAAATAACCAATATGGAGACTTATTAATTATGAAAGCTCAGCCAATAGCTCAGACTTGTTTCTAGTTAACTCTTACATTTTAAATTAACCATATTTCTTATCTACCCTTTGCTATGTGGCTGTATCTTCATTCAACATGGCACATGCATCTCTCTGCATCTCTAGAGACACCTCTGATTCTGCACTTGTTCCCAGCATTCTCTCTGCCCTGAAAATCCTGCCTAGCTATCGGCCAATCAGCTTTTTATTAACAATGAGAGCAACACATATTTACAGTGTACAAGGATTATTCCACATTACACAGACATACATGGAGGCAAAACGTTCATATACATAAAATACATCCAAAGTTTTTAATTTTTGAGATTTATTTATGTGTATGAGCCTCTCACCTGCATGTATGTCTCTACACCACTTGCATGGCTGGTGCCTGCAGAAAAGGGCATTGAATTCCCTGGAACTGCTGTGATGGACTTTCATGCAAGTGCTGGGAATCAAACCCAGGTCCCCTGCAAGAACAATAAGTGCTCTGAACTGCTGAGCCAATTCTCCAATCCCAATATAACCCCCCCTTTTTTTTTTAAAGAACAGAGACATTGGGAAAGACACATGACCTGAACCTCTGACCTCTATGTTGCCGTGCATGGGAGAGTATATCTGACACACCTATGCAGACATTCAAGCACATGCATGCACAAAAATATAAAGGAATCAAATGTCTAGAAACAGATGATATTTTATGTTGAGGAAGGACCCCGCAAAGCCACCATTGGCTGGTGAGTGACTCAGTGCTGTTGAAATGATCTGATTAGCTACAGGAAAAAATGTAATTTGGATACACCTGATACTTCATCTCAGAATAACCTCATCTGCATGATAAATGAAGTGGGGAAAAAACCTCCAGAGAACATATACAGGTATTTATTAGCTCTCGAGAATACTAATTTTAAAGGGCCATGAAAACCAAGTCTATAGAATTCACAATATATGCATAAGGTAATGATGACTAAGTATTTGCTCAAGGAGCCATGCAAGCATATTAAATGCTAGGGGAGGTATTTTTGTTTGTTTGTTTTTAATAATTTTTCAGTAAGAATTAAGGGTCTGCAGTCCAGTGGGCTCTAGATGCCACAATGCTTCACTGTGTGATGACAGTCCCCCTGTCTGCTGTTGCATTCACATTTTTAGAGTTAGGAAAATGTTCAAGGCAATCTCATCTCTGCTCTCCTCCACAAGGGGCTGAGGATCCCACCGGTTCTTTAACCTCTGAGATTCTGCTTTGCTTTCATCTCATTCTCCACAGACAAGATCAAGGACTGTGTCAACTCACCCTAAATATTAAAAAGTAAAATCTTTTGGAGTGCTGGGATGGAAAGCAAGGTTTCAGGCATGCTAGACCTGCTCTCTCCCTAATGCTCATTGTCAGTTTGACTAGAATTGGAGTCACCTAGGAGACCCATCTCTGGGTATGTCTGTGAGGATGTGTTCTCCTGAACACAGTGGCCTATGTCATCGGCTGAGTATAAGGGGGGAATGGGCCCTGGGGGAAGGGGTTGCTGTGCAACCATGCAAACCTAAGTTTAGATCCCCAGAACCCATATTCAGACAGATGTGTGTCTGCAATCCTATATCCCTTACTGTGAGGCAGGAGAATCAATGGGAACTCCTGGGCCACCTAGCCTGGGGTTGTCTTCTTGCACACACACACACACACACACACACACACACACACACACACACACACACACACACGACATGAAGATAGAAGGGGACTTGTTCAGGAGAAGAAGGGGTTTGTGGGAGTAAGGGGACGATAAAAGAAGGTAGTGAGAATGATCAAAGAACACTGTAGACATATATGAAATTGGGAAAGAATAATTATTTAAAGCAGAATATAAAATTATCTAAAAGAAAAATTAGAGGTAGTGTGCATGGGAGAGGAGGCACTGTGTGTGAGTATAGGATGGGGAGATGGACAGACTCCAGAGGAACCCAGAAGGAAGGTAGGACGTGAGGAGTAGGGAAAGGCCAGAGGTCAGATCTTGAGTGTATGGGTGGTAGTGGGGCACAGGGAGGTACAGACGTAGAAAGAGGCCAGAGGCTCCCATCACCCTGTGGTCCTTCTGATGTCTGGGGTTCTGAGCCAAAGCCTCCCCAGGGCTCTGTTGCTTTGGGGCAGGCACACCTCCAAGCCAGCTGTTTTAAAGACAGGGCTTCTAGGGCTCAAATCCAGGCCCTTAAGCTTATGCAGGAAACGAGTACTTCCTGACTGAGTGTCTCCCCCGACCCCTGAGATTTATCTCCTTAATAGCATTTGCCACTCTCTGAAGCTCTTTAATTAATTAATTAATTAATTAATTAATTTCCTCACTCAGTAGGTTTCAGATTCAGTGTCTCATGAGCACTGGGCTTTGTTGAAGTGACAGAGTAATGGCCAGCATGTGGCAGTTGTTGTGTGTACAATACAGGATGAAGGTGGTCATGAGATGGCAGTGGTGACAGTGGGAGGAGGGACACTGGAGGTGACTGGACTCTGAGGAGGGGAGGGGGGAGAGGCTCTGTGAACATGACCTTGGTCTCCAGGTGTCTTTGCCTGGCTTGTTGGTGGCCTTCATATTTGGAAGCTGTTGGCTGGTACTCCGGGCTCCTCACCTCTCCCTCCCCGGTTTATGGACTCAGCCTCTCAGCCCCAGAGGCCTGCTCTCATCTGCTTAATATTCAGCTTAAACTTTACACACCCTGTTCAAATATTTCACCACCTCCTTATCTGTCCTGGGTCTCACCAAAAATAAAAATATTTTGGTTCCACAAATAAAAGCAAATATTTGACAGCACTTGGCATTTTTTCAGGGTGTTAATTCACAGTTTGCTGGGTAAACACTGCTGTGCAGACCAGTGACCTCTTGCCAGGGATTCCAAGCCGAGTTCATGGGTGTGGGCAAGTCCCCCCCACCCCCCCCACACACAATTGAGGCGAGCCAGAGAAGGGTTCAGAGGTCCTGGCTGACTCTGCCTGGACTCTGGGTGGAGGGGATGGCACTCAGCTCAGGGTGATGGTCGCCCTCCCTGGAACCTGGGCCCCTCGGCACCCACGTTGATGCAGATTTGGCATGCATGTGACTGTCTGCATGCATCTGGAGCTCCGATGGACACAGGAGAGGACAGACCAGCTGCTCATTGCTGTGTGACCCTAAATCAGGTGCAGCCCCTCTCTGTGTCTCCTGTGTAACAAAGCCCAGCTCATATGATAGTTCTGGTAAAGGGATGGCACTTAGCACTTAGGTCGATGGTGCTTAGCAGGCAGAGCTACCTGTCTGTTCAGGGTGGCTTGTTCTGGCTGTCCTCTCTGACTCACGTCTTGAGTCTTACACACCTGTCCACTCCAGGACTACATCTTGGTTGGTGGGTTTTGTTTAGCCTGTCTAGGTGACGTCTTGGCTGGCCTAGGAGGAAGAAAGGTGGGGCAGCTCTGCTGCTCAGCACAGGTCTGCAAGAGGAGCATTCTCTCTCCTAAATTGTGGTTTTAAATCTGGGGAGGCCTCAGCACTTGGGGTGGATAGTAGCTCAATGAGAGAGGCCTGCTTGAGCTGACAAAGGGCCAGCTGGGCCAGGCTGAAGACGAAGCCCTGAACTGAGCCTTTCTGTGTGAAACTTCCTCCTGCTGGCTTTCCATCGGAAACCATGCAGGGCTATAAAAGCTAGGGAGCATGGAGACATGGTGAGTTCCCTGTGTCATGGGAGGAAGATGTGGTGAGAAAAGCCAGAAGTCTGCAGTGCACAGTGCAGAAGCTGGGCCATCCCCCGATCTCTGGAGCTTCCCAAGATTTTGCAACTAATGTACCAGTCCCTGGGCAGGAAAGGACCTATGAATGGTCTCGTTGTGAGCCACTCTCATGGCACTGGGACAAGGAGCTTTCTGTGACCCTGTTTTGCACAAGAGGAAGTCTAGGCCTGGAGAGTCCCACAACCAGATGCCAGGCTAAGAAGCAGCGAGCTGAAGTCTGAAGCAACTATGTCTGAGTCCAGAGCTTGTATTGACTCCTACATTCTAGGGGCCTCAACACTCACAGGAACCCACAGAACTCACCTCTTGAGAAAGGAGGTAGAACCTAAATATAAGGTTGGCTGCCAGAGAAATTTCTAGAAGTGTCCCACAAAGCTAGCCACCTTGCTGGCCTTCAGCTTTCAGTGGAGTCCAGCTCAGTGAAGTGACCCAGTCTCTGGAGCCGGTGCTGCAGACCAGCCAGACCAGACAAACAGAGGGGGACACACCCCAGGCCCTAGAGAACTGCACCCTTGATTCAGATGGGAAGTGAACCACAAAGCACTCATGATCCCATCATTTTATGCTAAACTAGTGACTTTTCAAATTCCCCACAAGAAGCAACTTACAGGAGCCTGGGCTTATTTTAGCTTACAGTTCAAGGGGAGACAGTCCACGGTGGTGGGGAGATGTGGTTGTGGGATGGCAATTGCATTCACAGTCTCGAGGAGAGATGAACTCTGGTGTTCACATTGACTTCTCTTTGTTCAGTGGAGGGCTCTGACTCATGGGTCTCTCTATGTCAATCTAGAAGCTTCCTCACTGACATGTCCAGAGGTTGGTCTCCTAGGTGACTCTAGATCCCATCAACATTAGATGATGAAATTAGGGACCATTCTCACCCAGGGTTCACCTCTGCCAAGGTCTCTTGCTCTCCTTGTCTGGATCTGTAAGATTCTGGCCAAGTTCTCTCAACCCACAGGGATGGATCAGTGTTTGTGATGGGAACTGGGGGTGGGAGAGAAACCTTCTGCCTCAAGAAAGACTTAGCAGTACATAGCAAAGAGTTGGTGGTGTCGCATCAGCAGCAGCAGAAATCTTCAGGAAGAATATCTGATCACGTGCTCACTGAGGCTCCAAGGACACTGCACATATTAACTGAAATTTCCAGGGGGATGGGGGAAGCCCACATTCCATAAGGCTGACTGACTGACTAGACACTGAAAGACTGTGGAGAGTTGGAATGTTGTAGGTCCAAAGCCAAATTACAGTAAGCTCTCTTAGCTTACTAAGTAGCCAGGTATTTAGTAATACCTGTGTGGGACCTAACACCCTTGTGAATATTGTTACATCAATCCTTTGGGATATACAGTCAGATTCCTCCCCCACCAGCTTCCACAAACCCAAAGACTCACCATCAATCATCTGCTATTGACTGATGCTTCTGAGGCCTGTAGCTGGGACTTCCAACCCAACTGTAACCCTGTTCCCACCCATGCATCTGAAAACATCTAATCAGACTTACAAGGTGGGCAGTAAAGAGCATAGTTAGATCATTCGTTCAGCCTTGCTTTGGTCTTATGCCCAGCCTCCTTTCTCAGCCCTCCCCAGTGTATGACAGTTCGTGCATAGGTTTTGCTGAGTTTCCAGAGGTAAAGACAAGCACACCACATGCAGACATTAACATGCTCTCTTTTTTCTTGTCTTGTGCCTTCTAAAACTTCCAGGACTCTATTAAATAAAATTATACTAAAGGACGCTTGTATTATCTCAGACCCTAATAGTTCACCATTAAGTAAAATATTTGCCAGAAAGTTCTGAAGGACTGTGGGTCTTCTCTACACATTCTGTTGTTGCTGTTAAAAAGAATTTCTTCCCATGAATTGGTAATATGTGCTTTTTGAATCTTTTCATACTTACTGAGTTTATTTTCATTTGTGTATGTGTACATATGTGTGTATGTGTGTATGCATGTATGTGTGTGTATTATATGTGTGTATATGTATGTGTATATATATGTATGTATGTATGCACATGTGTGTGTGTGTGTGTGTGTGTGTGTGTGTGTGCTCAATCAATGAGTTCAGGATCAATCAGAGACCTTGCCTCAAAAGATAAGGTGGTCACTGACTGAGGAGAGCATCCAGTGTGGACCTCTGTCCTCCATACTCACATGCACACATGTGAACACATACACACACGTAAATTTGCACAAACACACGTGTATTGTTATCCTAAGATATATATGCCATAAAATAAATCTTCCTAACCATCTCCATATGTCCACATCCATGTTCATACAGTGGTGCAGCATCTCTAGAAACTCTCCCCCTCCCCATGAGACACCCCCACTCTGTCTCCCCAGCCTGTGGAAAGTACCATTTACGTCCTGCACCTGTGATTTTGACTCCTTTCAGTCACTCTAATGGGTGAATTGTGTCCTTTTGGTGGATGGCTTATTTCACTTAGCAAAATGTTCTCAAGCCCCATCCACTGCAGCATGGGCCAGAATTTCCCTCCTTTCAAAGGCTGAGTACCATTCTACTGTTTCCATGTTTGCCGTGTTTGGTTTATTCAGACATCCTTTGGTGAATGTTGGGATTGCTTACGGTGAAAAATGATGCTATGAAGATGAGTATGTTGATACCTCATCCAGTTCCCATTCTTTTGATACTTACCCAGAAGTGGACTATTCAATGATATCATAATCCTACTTTAATTTTTTGAGGTGCCTCCATACTGTTTCCACAGCAGCTAAGCCATTTATATCTCCACCAGCAGGACACAGGGGTCATTCTCTCACCTTCTTATTAGACAATCAGAAACTAGCATATTCTTCTTTTTAAAAATGTTTTAGATATATTTCATTGTATGCATGTTTTGCCTTCATATATGTATGTGCACCACATATGTGCCTGGTGTCTGAGGAATGCAGAAAGGGGCATCAGATCTCCTGAGACTGGAGTTTCAGATGGTTGTGAGTCACCATGTAGGTGCTGGGAACTGAACCCAGGTCCTCTGGAAGAGCCAAGGTACTTTAGCCTCTGAGCCATCTCCCCAGACTCCATTTTCCTCTTTTTAACCCTAGCTGTCGCAATGGGTACAGGGTGGTATCCCTTTGTGGTTTTGATTCACATCTCCATAATAATGAACTAATTGTGTGGTTATTGGTATCTGGTTAATATTTTAATTCTGTTCTTGGAAACTTTTTCCTTGAATGCTATTTCTTCTATTCTCTTTATTTCCTCTTCCCCTTCCTGTTCCAAAAGGCAGAATCTCACCCATTCCAAAGCCCACCCTTTACCAAGAGTACACACTCCATTCACGAAAGTCCTCAGCCAGCACATGTCTCTGTGCAGGTGTGAATGTCCCCTGGCCACTGTCTCTGTGCAGGTGTAATCGTCCTCTGGCCCCTGTTTCTGTGCAGGTGTGAGCATCCCCTGGCCCCCTGTCTCTGGGCAGGTGTGAGCATTCCCTGGCCCCTATTTCTATGCAGGTGTAGGTGTGAACATCCCCTGGCCCCTGTCTCTGTGCAGGTGTATGTGTGAGCATCCCCTGGCCCTTTGTCTCTGAGCAGGTGTGAGCATCCCCTGGCCCCCTGTCTCTGTGCAGATGTGAGCATTCCCTGGCCCCTCCCCTGGGCAGCTACAAGGATTATGTTTGCACATACACACACCCTCCACTTTCAGGTCACATTTTATATCACACTCCTGGGAACCCCCTCTCCTTTTCTGCAAGTTCTGAGAGTTTGTTGTGTGTGTTGAGTATTCCTAGATGTTGCAGTGAGAAGAGTTTGGGAATACCTGCCCCACAGTGTTCTAGAAGCAAGGGCCTTCTAACTCATTGACAAAGCTAAATAAACCTGACAAAGGCGAGCACCAAAGGAAAGGCTGCAGGCTAATCCTACTTACAAACATGGATGCAAGCTCTTCAATAAAAGATTAGCAAATTGAATCCTGAAATATATTAAATGAATATCCCACAATGGCCAGGTAGGGTGTGTTATTGGAAGGCAAGGACAGTTCTATTTTCAGAGCTCTATTAATATAATTCATCATATTAATAGGCCAAAAGGGAAAAGGCATGGATGATAAAAAGGCATTTGATAACATTCAACATCCATGTTGTGGAAAAACCTCTCTTGGCAAAATAAAAATAAGACTCTTCTTTAGCATGATAAGAAAAGCTTATAGAAACAACCCATCTCTGAAAGGGTGAGCCACTCTACTGGGGACACTCGGGCGTGCGTGCGTGCGTGCGTGCGTGTGTGTGTGTGTGTGTGTGTGTGTGTGTGCGCGTGTGTGTGTACTGTAGATATACAAGCATTGTGCAGTTGCATGCAGAGGCCAAACATGTCAACCTCAGGGGCTTGTTCAGGTTCCACCCACTTTGGTTTTTGTTGTTGCTAGACAGGGTCACTCTCCAGGACCTATAGCTGCACAGTTAAACTAGGCCACCTGGTCACACCTGCCAATAAGACCTGAGACTCCAGGGCCCTTGCTGTGGTTCCCCAGTGTTTGTATTATAGGATTCATACATAGGGGCTGTAGTTCAAATTCAGATTCTCTTACATTATACTGACTAGGCCTTCTCTCTACCCCAGGGGAAGGTAGAGAGGCATGCTCCAGTGGGCTATCTCTCCACCCCAGGGGAAGGTAGAGAGGCATGCTCCAGTGGGCTATCTCTCCACCCCAGGGGGAAGTAGAGAGGCATTCTCCAGTGGGCTATCTCTCCACCCCAGGGGGAAGTAGAGAGGCATGCTTCAGTGGGCTATCTCTCCACCCCAGGGAGAGGTAGAGAGGCTACACCCAAGTTGACAGTGGACCCTTCTCCCCTACTCCTCTGGCTCATTTGGGGCAAACCCCTCTCCCTACACTTACCTTCCAGACCCATACTTTGGGCCCAGAAAGACAAAATGGTTGTGCTGCACATTGGAATGGATAGGTTTTTAGGAAAAACAACAACAAAAGGGCACACAGCCTGATGGAAGGAGGTGCCTTCAAGGGCAGCACTGTCACCCTAGCTTCCTATGTCTTCTTCCCTGGTCCCCCTGTCCTCCTCCCATCCTTCCTGAGATCTGTATCCCGAACAGTCTTTTATTGTGAAACAGCATCTCACATAGCCCAAACTGACCTTGAACTCATTTTGTAGCCAGAGATGACCTGGAGCTCTCGATCCTCTTCATTCTATACCCCGGGAGCTAGGATAACAGACATGCTCTACCACACCCAATGAACACAGTGTTGAGGATCAAATACAGGGCCTTGGGTAGATTAGGCAAATACAATACCAACTAGGATGCATCTCCAATCACACAAACCCTATATGTTCAATGGCAGCTTCCTCATCTGTTGGCTTCACCACATCGACATCCTGCAGAAAGCAACAACTGAAAACAGGGCAGACTTGGGTATGTGTGAGCTGCAACAGATTTGTATTGGTTTCATTAGCTCTCCAGACCAAGTACTACAAGCAATGGCTCTGTGGTCCAGGTTTCAGAGGTCTCTGCACCCTTGGAGCTGCATCTCAACTACTGTTGAATGTAAAAAAAAAAAAAATGCTGGAAGGTCTGAGACTGTTGCCTACCTGTCATGTTTGTCCTAAAAGTGGTACACACTGCTGCTGAAAAAAATCACACAGGGCTACCTCACTACAAGAGTGTGTGACTTTCCAGGCAGCTCAGAAGGAGAAAGTGGCAGATGGAAGATTTCTAGAAATTTCTGTCACATTGTCTTCTGTGGGTGCAGTCAGAAGGAGTACTTCTGGTTTGGGTTGCTTCTAACCCCCCAGCTTGCTTGGGCTGGAAGAGGCCATGTCATATACTGGAGATATCTGGAGAGGACAGTGCAGGCTGGGGCTTACCAAAGCGGGAAGGCTGCATTTGTGGAATGCGCCCTGATTTGGGCACCTCTTCCAGACAGAGTGGCCTAGTTTAAGAGAGCCTAGCCTGGAACTTTCAAAAATTAAAAGACTGGGGGTGGACAGAGATCTAGAGAGAAAGAGAAAAACAAACAGCTCCAATCCCAATCGGGCAGACACAAATAGCGACTTTTAATTATATAATCTACTTTTGATGAATTTATTTCTGACAGTTTTATAGGTTGACGAGAGAGTGCATTTTAGATGCAAAAAAACCCATTATTCATTCCAGGCTCGTTGAGCATAAAAATTGTCAAATGATTTTAATACAGTTTTAAGTTTTATGTTTATTGTCAAGGAAAAAAAAGTCCACAGCAATTACCAAGTCACATGCCCCTTAAATCTTTATGCTTCTGACAGCAAGAACAATAAAATATGTTTTTGCCCAAACCTTTTGCCATTCAGATTGACGTGGCTGCTGCGACAGCTGCTTTTCTTACATCTGAACACCGTTTATGAGAAAGCTAACTTGGACCCAGTTCCTCCATGGGGGTTGGGGATGGGTAGAGAGCTCAGAATCCAAAGAGCTAAGTCCGGGAGCAAGATGGTGAGGAAGCCAATGGGCAAATGCATACATTTACACAGTCTTTGGTATCCTGTTGATCTGTAAGGGCTAGAGAGTGGGAACTGGCCATCTGTGTATGCCATTGGTTATGGATCAACCAATCAGAGGACCACAGAGAAGGCAGCTCACCTGCTGAGCCCTGGGACTGCAGGGAATACTGGTGGGATTGAGATGAGAGGCAGGGAAGCTGCAAGGTGAGATGCCAAGCGGAGGCTTGTGGCGGGTCTCTGGGGCAAATTACCCCTCAGGCTTCAGGAGGGTTTATAGCACACACCCCGCCCACAATGGCCCCACTGGAGGCCTGGATGGCTTAGAGGACTTCACCTTGCTACCTGGCTGCTCATCAGTCTAGGCTGCTTTTAGAGGAGGGAAATCTCTGACCTCAGGCTGCCTAGGAGTGAATGGAAGAGGAGCCCTGGACTAAGGGTCATGGGTGCAGTCAGCAGTGAGAAGCTTCATACTTGAGGACAAGGCATAAGCACACTTGCCAGCAAAAGACAGCCTGCCCATCAGGGAGCCCAGAGACTGCCAGGAGCTAGCTATATATACAGAAGGGAGAATGAATGCCAGGCAGGTGGCTGGCTCTGGCCAGCCCTTCATTCCCCAGAGCTGACAGGTGCTGTGCTACGCTGGAACCCCGGCACCCTGACTGCAGAGTTCAGCATCTCACAAGCCCCCCACCCCTCAAGTGGCGTCATTTCCTGAGGAACTGAAGATTGTGGTGGTGGCAGCCATGCCACTTGCTCTGCAGCCTTCCAAAAGCCCTCTCTGGTTGCTCTGTTGGGGAATTGGTGGTGTTCCTCTTCCCCAGTAGATGGCCTAGTGAGCAGCTCTCTGGCCGGCCTCTGACTTGTGGTTTCTCAACCTGCTGGGCTATCAAGCGCAACTCTGCTCTTCCTCACTTCTCTCTCCAATCCCATGGTTCCCAGACCACTAAGAAAGCCTCCTTTGGCACAGCTGGTCTCTTTAGAAGTGAGACCAGACTATTTGGAGTCATCACCCTCCAAACAGCATGCCAGGGTGTTTCTTCTTGGCATAGTCTCTTAGGCGGGTGAGTCCTATTGATGTGAAATGATGCTTTGCAAGGAGTTTGGGGGTGCAAGTGGCAAGAGCATGCTCAGAGGGTAGGGAGGAGGTTTTCACAGAATTCTGTTGGCACATCTGAACAGGTTGGTGACTTTACAACAGGCAGGATGATGGATGCCTTTTCCAGAAAGTTGGAGCTAACTCCACCTTACCCTTCAGTGCTGGGCTCACAGGCTCTTTCTCAGAGGCTCCATGGATTCCTCAGTCTTGCTCATGTCACAAGCTGCTTGGAAGCCCTTTGCCCATGAGGAGCACTCACTACAATTTTAGTAAAAGTAATTGTGACTTCTGCTGATTTCCAGTGCATCTTTTTTTCCCTCTAAACTGGAAGCAGTAAGCAAAGCAGACTCTGGCCTTGTTGCCTATGACTCAGAGTTTTTTCTTCAGAGCCACACAGATCAGCTCTGGATGTTTGTCACTTCCAGACATATTCTATTGGCAAGACTCAATCAGGTGGCCATGTCTGCTTACTCTGAGTCCTAGGGCCAAGGTCATGGTCTGTTTTGATTCCTAAAGATGCCATGGTGCCTAGAAGATAGCAGATCTTATTGCAATGGGTGGTTAGATTGTCCAGGCTGAATAGATGTAATGGATAGATGTAAAAAAGGATGGCTACCTGGGCGGATGGGATTCCTGGATGAATGAATGGAATGGATAGATGGATGGAGTAGATTGATTGGATGGTTGGATGCATACATGCATAGGTAGGATGGATTGTGTAGGATGGACAAGATGGATGGGATAACTGGATGGATATTGGATGCATGAATGGATATATATGTTTGAATGGATGGATATGTGGATGAATGAATGGGATAGATGGATGCATGCATGCTTGCATACATAAATAGATGAATTGGATGGACTGGGTGTATAAGGATGGATGACTGCATGCATGGGATGGATGGGTGGATAGAACAGATTAGGTATATAGGATGCATGAATGGATGGATGTGTGGATGCATGAATGGATACATCCCTCCTGCATTCCCAGCTTCCCTTGCAAGCAGACATGGTCATGTGACAGTCTTGCCAGTTGAGTGTTTCTGAAAGTGGCAGACTTCCAGCATGGTACATGTGGTCTTAGAGAGAATCTGCTGAGTCCCAGGGAACAAAAGAAATTATAGTCAAAAGGTATTTGAGTTGCTGAAATCTTTGTGGGCAGAATCCAGTTCTCCCCCATTCCACTGGACTCAATCCCGTTACTGTAGTGGGAAATCACTGCTATTGCATTAATATCCAGAGACTTGGGACTTTAGCAACCAGAATAACTGAGCCCAGATGGCACATGCCTGTGACAGGTGCCACAGAAAGCAGGTCTAATTGTTCTTTGCTTTCAGCGTCCCTCCTGGCTTGTTCAAAATTGGCGAGAGCCACCTTCAAAACATTTGTTCCCCAGACTTTCCCTCTCCTACAGGGTCAAGCAGGCAGCACAGGCTGGGAGGCTCTGGAGCAGGAAGGTCGGGCAGCCTGGAGAAATTTGGACACAGTGTGTGTTCCAATCCTGACTTGTCTGTGATTCTGGGCTCTTGCTTGCTGCCTCTGATACTGATTGCAGCCTCCTGGAGACAGGCCACCCTCAATGCTCTGGACCGCTAGCACTGGGTCAAGTCTCTACAGTGGGAGCATTTGTAAAAAGGAGTCGTCGTGATCATTATTGCTTTTCTCGGGTCCTGGTGTCTCCACTGCAGGAAGCCCTCACTGAAAGCATTTTGTCTCCTTCCATTTCCAAGCCAGACGGCCCCATTTTTCTCCAGCTTTCCGCCGTCTGTGAGCTGCCCAGTGCCTATTACACAAACCCCAATGCATCTTTGAAGTGAGCAGCTAATTATGTTCCAGGAAGTTATAGATCTGGAGTTTCCCTGGTGCCAGCGGCAATCGCCTGCTCCAGCTCTCATTTCACAGAGAAGCCTTCCAGGGCCTGATGGAGGCTGTAATTGGGAGCCCCTTCCCAGGCCAAGGGACTTGAGGGGGTTGTACCCTCTGTCCCTGGGGAGGCCACTGCCCCTTCACCTTCTCAATTTGCAACCTTTGCAGGCCTGGCCCTATCTCTGCATAGAAGTGTTGGTGTCCAGAGAGCTGTCTGTAGTGGGCTAGGGACAGAAACACAGATGTCCAGGGCTGAGGCCAATGGGAAATGTTCCTCCCTCCTGGTAAAAATCTGGTTAGTACTGAAATATTTTTGTTGCTGCTGATCAACTGAACATCTTGTGTCTATTTTATACATAAAGGACTGGACCCATCTCCCATCCCAATGCCAGCCACTCCGATTGGCTCATTTCTGCTCCCCTGGAACCAGACAACCCCTCCCAGGGCTGTCCCCAGGGAAATAACTTCCTCCCTCCACAGTGACATTCTCCAGTCCCATTCATGAAGGGTGTGAAGTGCCCATGGTATAGCTCTTTCACATCCCACCCCCAACACTAGCATCTTCCTAAGTCAGGTGTCTGGCTGGATTCCACCTAGTCCAGGTATCACAGTGAGACGGGAGATGAATGGCCTCCACCCAACAACTCTTCAGAGATGGCTGATAACTTCAGCTTAACCACATTAGGGCTCTGAGAGGGCAGGAGCCATGGCTGTTCACTCAGTCATTATCACAAAGTACAGTTTAGGATGGGTGCTCAAAAGCATTCCTCCCAATGGCCAAGGTGAAAGGTAGCGAGAGACGACGGCAGTGTAGCACTGGGCCGGATGCCACCAAGGCGAGGACATTTCAAATCTGGTGACTTCTGCTGGCCATATCCTGAGAGTAGTGCTGGAGTGAGTCTGTGAAGCAGGGGCAGGAGACAAAGATCTGGGTGTCTAGGTGGAACCAGAGCCAGTATAGACCTACTGTGTGACACATTCTGAGAAGAGAGCTTCCTCTTCCTAATTTACCCAAGCTCCCACACATCATCCCTCACAGGGTCTCTTTTGTCACATTAAGAGCCATTTCTGAGGCATGAATAACCCATGCCTGTTTTAATTTGTGTCTTGTCTGGTCTGAATAGATAAGCCCCTATTCGTATATTGGATCATTTAACCTTATCTTAATAGATATTGGAGTCTAGGATAAAGAAGGCGATAGTTCTGATAATTTCTGACTAGTGGGAATTTACCCAGAATGCTCTCTCCTAGGGGAGCCTCACTTTATGAGATATCTTGACAATTCTGAGTGAGCTCCCAGCCACCACATGCAGAGGTAATAAGGACAGACAAAGCCTGTGGGGGCTTTGCACCAGGCTGAGAAGATACTCTTTCTTCAATGGCATGTTTTAACCACTCCATGAAGCAGTGAAGCAAATGGATGGAGGATGCCAACTCCCCAGGCCTGGCTTGGTCCAGGCTGGGATCCCCGGTGAGAGCAATCTGCCTTTTCAAGGGTTCTAGTGCTAAATAGAGAACCTCCTTCATCAGAATCAAGCAAATAAAACCAGATCTGCAGGGGAGGGATGTACTTCTGAACTCTCAGATGTGACCACATGCCTGGCAGGAACAAATGAAGGCAAAGATTCTGAAGCGCTAAGTCCGTGGTCCCCTGGGTCCACTGTGGAGTAAAACATCATAGCAAGGGAGGAGCTTCCTCAAGACAGGAAGAAGAAAGAAGGAAACACAGGAAGGGGCCAGGGTAAGATGTAACTCCAGGACACCCTCAGTGACTATTTCCTCCAACTAGGCTCCACTTCCTACTTTTTACCACTTCCTGATATGAATCCAGCAAGTGATCAGTCTATGGGATGCATCAGAGCCCTGAGGATCTGGTCACTTCTCAAAAGTCTATCAGCTGGCAACTAAACCCCCAAATACATGAGCCTTTAGGAGGGACACGCCATAGCCAAATGATAATAGTCAGCTAGGTATCTAACCACCTCCCCTTCCACCTATCCATCCATCCATCCTTCCATCCATCCATCCTTCTATCTACCCATCAATCCATCCACTCATCCATCCATTTTATATACCCACTCATTCACCTGTCCATTTATCCACTTACCCATCTACCCACCAACCTATTCGTCCATCAATCATCAATCCATCTACTTACTCACCCACCCATCTATTCACTCAAACACCCACTTATTATCCTTCATCTACGTTCTGTCTACCCACTAATTCATCTATCTATATACTTACCCATCCATCTATATACCCATTTATCCATCCATCTACCCACCCACCCATGCATCCATGCATGCGCCCATGCATGCATCCGTCCATCCACTTACCTATTCATCCACCTACCTATATATCTGTCAGTTCACCTACCCATCCATCTGAGTATCTACCCATCCCTGAATCCACCCATGTATGCATGTAAGCATCCATCCATTCATCCACCCATTTATCTATCCCTTCACCTACTTACATATGTGACTGTTCACTTATGCACCTATCCATCCATGCATCCACTCACCCTTCAATACTCCATCTACCTTCTAGCTACATACCAGCCCACTCACCCATATATTCACCTGTCCATCCATCCATCCATCCATCCATCCATCCATCCATCCATCTGCCCATCCATGTACCCATTCATTCACCCATTTGTTTGTCCTCTATATGTCTGACCATCCACATTACCACTCACCCATGAATGTGTGCATCCACTCATCTACCCACCTACTATCTATTCACTCATTTAACCATCTACATATCCATTCATTCATTCATTCATTCATCATCCACCTACCTGCTTATCTGTCCATCTACATACTCACCCACCCACCCATGCACCTTTGCATCTACAAATTTGTACATACATACATACACATATACATACACCTATCCACCCATCTACATCTATCCATTACCTTTCATATAATAAATACACACATACATGCATACATACATACAGCCCATGATTTCTTCAGATCTAGCCTTGTGCAAGGCACTGTGGTGAGTGTTGTAAAACCATGGAGAGAAATACAGCTATATGTTTGCCCCTAACAAGTTCCTTCTCCAAGAGAAGCAAAATAGTAAAGCTGATGGACCAACCTCTAGGAGGTGTTGACAATGACACCTTTGTGGCATGTAACTTAGTGTGTCCAAGCCCCCATTGCTTCAACCAGACAACGGGCATCCTGAGGTTCCCTAGGAACAAAGCTAGTTCAGAAAAGGTTAGGTGACTGAAAAATTAAGAAAGAACATGGATGGGTGGATGATATGACAGATAAACCACAAGACCAAAGCCAGAAGCCCCGTCCATAAAGCTGTGAACTAGAAGCTGGTACTCTGGAACCCCCTCTGCCACTGGCCAGGTGTAAGTCACGTTGCAATGCTTGACTAGAGGTCTGTGAATCTGGGGCTTGGCCTCCCTACCCTGTCAGGTCTTATTATTGTGACCCAGATGAACAACTAAAGGACTGAGCTCAGAGAAGGGTCCATGGCTGTTCCTGCTACCAAGCTGAGTGGGTCTCCAGGCCCCTCTGGCCCTCTGATAGTGCCTCCCGCCGCTTTCTAATGGGAAGATCGATCTCCTGGATGGAGAAGCCAGGATCAATAGAGGAGTTGATTAGTTCTGCATTCTCGCTGCCATCTGTTTCCAGCGGGATGGTGTCACAGAAAGGGCATGGACCCAGAGCCAGCAATTGGGCTGTGTCCAGCCTTACCACCCACACTCTCAGCCAACTGTTTCCCCTTCCTCAGCTTTCTCACCTCGAAAATGGGTTCCTCTTGTTGCCATAGGGCTTGCTCTGAGTCCCTGTGTACCAGGCACTGGGTTTGGAGAAAAGGATGTATGGGAAAAAGGACCTGGATGAACCTGTCCCTGTGTTTTGATGACAAACTCCCAACCTCTGAGTGGGGGGTAGCAGGGGGTGGGCTCATGGCATTCTACCATACATTGGTGTCTCTGTACCTAGGCTTCAGATGTGGGCTCCACAGCTTTGTGAGCCTGTGCAGCAGGTGGGTGAGTCTATTCTAGAAAAGGCATGAGGTTAGGGACTTGGGACCTCCACATGTATGTCTGAACAACCAGAACCCTGGAGCGCAAGCTCACATTCAGAATGAGAGGCATAGCACAAGAACCCCCATGCCCCACCACAGCATAGAGGGCCTGGAGAGAGTCAGGGCTTCCTGGGCCTCTCGGGCTATTTCAATGGCAGCGTCTCATTTTCCCAGTTGTAAATCTAATCCTGACTCAACAAATATAGAAAAGAAAATTAAGGCCCTTCTCAACTCTGTCACCTAAAGATAGCCACCCTTCACTGTATTCCTTCTTCACAAATGGCCACACTCACTGTCATCCCATGGGTCTTCAGGTAGACCTTGCCTGGGTCTGCCAGCTAGGGTTCTCCACCATCTCTGACATATCCTGCTGATCCTTAAATGTGTGTTCGGAGTAGACCTTGTCATTACTGGTGCCATGACACTCTGCACATACTCCCAGCACCCTCCAACACTAGATTGGGTAAAAGGACACAGGGAGGCCCAGTAATTTGGTGAGCTTCAACCACGGTCATCCAGTAGATAACTGTAAGTGTCCCACAGCAGAGTCTCTGCTCTGCCACCAGGCTTCATAAAAATGGCTAGGGTTCTAGCATGCCTTGGTATCACATTCCTTAGAGCCACTTAAGGAACAAGCCTCAGAGAGGAACCCAGTTTGCTCAAGATCACACAGCAGTACAGGCAAAGGTCAGTCAGAGCTTTCTGTGTGGTGTGTGTGTGTGGGTCCCCGACCCTCAGTGGGTTGCTAAAGTGAGAGAGCTTCACTCTGCCCTCAGTTAGATGGGACTTTGATTGGTGCAGAGAATGGACCACAAGAGGTCTTTGCTGCAGGGTGGGAGCATTGAAAATGGTGGGGCTGAAGGAAGACGACTTTGTAATCATGCTAACAATTGGAAGGGCTCATCAGCCATCAGTAGATTTGGACTTTGCTTTTGAAGATGCTTGACAGCGACCCCCATCCTTGCCAGCATCTGCGCTCACCAGCTTGCCCCTTCACCGAAACATTTGCACGCACAAACTTAGAGGTGCACTCTAAGTCACTGGCCCTCACACTCAGGCACACCTGCACGTGAGTGTGCTTGCGGGCCCACACACTTGCACACTCAGTGAACTCACACATCTACATTCCTGCATGCCGCATATTGCACATTCACAGGCTTGCACACTTGTATACATGTGCACTTGGTTTCAACCATTCCTTTCCTGTCTCCTTCCATTTTCTCTGGCTCCTTTACTATTTTATCTTTGCACTCTTCCCTTCCTTTCTGCTTTCTTCACCCCTTTCTTCCCCCATGTGTCTCTGACAGTGCCTTTCTTTCTCTCTATGTCTTTTCTTCTACCTCTCCCACCCTAGCCCACATCTCTTTCCTGAGTCCTAATCATATCCCATCCTCAGGGCTCTCCTTGTCTGGAGACCCACTAGGATGGGTGCAGCTCGCCTGGGACCTGCTCCAGCCCCTCCCCCACTGGAAGAGGTGCCTCTCTCTCCCCCATTGCCCGTGTGGGTGCCGGTTATTTCACCTGCCTTTGGATATGAAGCTCAAATTGCACATCAAAAGGATAATGCATCTTTAAGCTGTTACAACGACTTCTCAATTTTTCATTTCCTGTCAGGGTGGGAGCTGCAGGGGGCAGGGCGGCCGCCGAGCCTGTCTCCTGCCAGCCAAGTGTCTGCCTGGATTTGAGCAGTAGGAAACCCACGGGTGATAAATCGCTATTTCTAAGTAAATTTCATGCATTTGCCCTTTGGTTAAAGTCTCTCCTCTCAGCACTTTCCCTGTGCACACAGCCCGACTAATAACGCGCCGTGCAAGCTCTCTCCGCTGTGACAACTGATTGCACTTTGAAGTAATAATGGCTGATTTAATAATTGGTATAATTTTTCACTAGTACCTGAATGTCATCGACGCACAAAATAAGCTACCTGGGCCTACGGCTGCAGCACTTTCCCTTCTCGGGGAGATCAATAATGCATTAAACCCCCAACCCAGGACCCCGAGGGGCCAGGCCTGGGGAGATGAGGGAAGCTGTAATGGGGATGGGTGGGGTCACACTACAGTACCTGGGGGGCAGAAAGGCTGGACAAGAATAAGCTGTGCTCCTAATCACACCCTGGCTGGAGTGCAGAGAGCACCACGAATCCTCTGTCAAGACCCAGCCCACCCTCCAGGTCACACATCAATGGCTCTCTCCTCTACCCTCAAAGGTACTGGGGAGACATAGAAGGCTGGAGACACAGGAAACTCACCCCAAACACCCACACTAATTGTGTACTGTGCATATGTGTGTGTGCATGTGCGCGTGTGCGCACGCGCACGCGCGCGCGCGCGCGCGCACACACACACACGGAAATCCATCCACTCAGACCTCCTCATTGTCCATTGCCCTAGGGGCCTGGTTGTCTTACAAGCCATGTGTTTTGCTGGGACAGGGTGGCCAGAGAGAGCCACAGGGTCCCTCAGGGCATATATGTGTGTTAGCTTCTCCATCTTGATGCCACATAAGATGTATGTCAGTGTCCATGTTTGTGCCTGATCTGTGCCTTGATAAAGGTCAGGGTCAGTCTCTCTCTGCCTGCCTTGGCCTTGAGAGCTTGCTCCTTGCTGAAGCCAGTGCTCTTCATCCACATGGAGCAGTCCAGAAGCAGTGACGGACCTTCTTAGTGGGAAGCCTATTCCTCGTGGTTTCTTCTTTGCTAAGGGTACTCTTTCATACCTGCCTTGATAGAACCTACCCACAGAGAGAGCACAGACTCCACAGGTACCTCTGCTCCTGTCCTTAGAGTTCTCATGTACTCTGTGCCCACTGCCATATCTGAAAGGTGGTCTTGAGAACCATGGGCTCTCAGGTCTTGTGAAGATGTGGTAATGGGATGAATGTGTCATATTTAGCATGCCTACGTGGTCCTGGATGGATTGTGGTGTGTGTGTGTGTGTGTGTGTGTGTGTGTGTGTGTGTGGTGTGTGGTATGTGTGTGGTGTGTGTATGTATGGTGTGTGTGTATTATGGTGTGTGTGTATGTATGGTGTGTGTGTGTGTGTGTGTGTGTGTGTGTGTGTGTGTGTGTGTTCTGCTCGCTCATATGTGGGATGTGGGCCGAGCCTATGCATGCTTGCGCTCCTGTGGAAGCCAGAGAAGGGTGTAAGGAGTCCTGCTCCATCACTCTCCATCTTCTTCCCTTGAGACAGGGTCTCTCACTGGACCTGGAGCCAGGCTGATCCAGCCAGCCACACAGATCCTGTCTCCATCTCCAACAATTTTGGGGTTACAGATGCACACATAGTCACAATCAGCTTTTTACTTGGTTTTGGAGTTTTGAACTTGGACCCCATGCTTGTATAGTTAGTGCCATTACACAGTGTGCCATCTCCACTACCTGGAACCGTATTTATTCGGGTCTGAGTTTGGTGGTGGAGCTGCGGCACAGACTCTGAGCAGTCAAACCTTTACATCTAAACATCAATTCCATCTGTACAGAGAAGGGACACCCACCTTCAGGGGGGACACCCAGATTGTCTTTGGGGGTTTTCCAGGGTTGCACAGATACCAAGAGGGTATGGAGTCCTTGTCTTGACCGTAGCTGGGCCAGTGAGGCCCAGGTTATTCACCTCCCCAAGCATCTCCTCTCCCTCCTGCCCTCTGTGTCTGGCTGTGAACCAGGAAATGGATTTCAACTTCACATCCTCCCCAGATAGATCAAACATCTTAAGTGAGATTATTCAAGACCCTCCATTGTTTCTAACTCATTTCCTATTTTCCAGTTGAAGAACCTGCCAGAAGCGCTCAGTGGCAGAGATTAAAACAATTTTAGAAGCGGGCGCCCAGTGCCTCTCGTTGGATGGTAAGCAAATTGGATGTCTGTGAGAGGCAGGCAAATTTTATTATCAACACATAGTTTGCGACTTAAGTATCCTTAAGACCCCCTGGTGCTGAAGAGCTCTCTGCAGGAGGGCTGGGGGGGGCTAGATGAGGGGTAGGAGGGGACCCCCAGCCGGGCCCCTGCAGGCCCAGGCACAGTGGGGAGCTGTCAGACCCTCAGGAGCAGACAAACCCGCCTTTGTCATTCTCTTCCACCACCAGGAATGGGTTTGGCTCTTAGAATATTTTCCTCTGTGAGTGCTTTGGCCTGTTTGTCCATGAAGAAACTGACTGACTCAGAGAAGGGAAGGGACTGGCATAATCTCACACAGCAAATAGACAATGAGTCAGAAGAGGAATTCGACCCTCGCTCATTGCACCAGACTGATTGCAAAAATGGCTGATTCATTGAGTGGCAGAAAAGAGAACCATAGAGGAGGGTCCCTTGTCCCAGCCAAGGATGTCCTTCACTAGCTCACAACCAACCAGTCTCCAAGCTTGTGACCGAAACTAGTTAACTCTGACTGGACCCTCAGGGGGCTCTGCTGAGACCACTGGAAACCACTGCTCTGGGCAGGAGGAGTGCTTGCTAAAGATAAAATACGTTGTTTAAGCAACTGAAAGTGACTGAGATTGGGTGACTTGCTACATGGCTATAGCCATCTGATACAGCCATCTATGTGAGTCTACGTGACAGGAGATGCAGGCCTCCTTTCCTTGCTTCAGACCCTGGAAGCCACACTGGACTCTGGCCTGTCCCGTGAAAACAGACATTCTGTTTCTGGCTGCTGCTCCCATGACTCGGTGCATCTGGAATGATGGAGATTTGTGTCACCCTGTCTGCCATGTGTCGAGGGAAGCATTTCCTTCTTATAGGAACACTTTATAGGTGCAGGAACAGACTCAGCAGGTGTCCCACAGACAGCAGGTGGTGGAAGTGGGCTGTGCTCAGGGCAACCTGTGTCTGTACACACTTGTTGACAAAACCTTTGTCCAGAGCCCAAGTGAAGGGTCACAGAGACCCCCAGACCAGCTCTTCTTGGTGGCAGCCTATCCTAGATCAGAGCCTGCCCGTGTCACCATCTGTATATGAGTCTCAGTTGGCCACATTCTGGTCTTCAGACTGTCCTACTCAGAAGTACTGGGTTCTCAACTGGGAAGCCTCCTTCCCTCCTAGGCCTCAGCTCCTGGATCCACCGGTTGCATCTGGGCACAGGTGTGCAGTGGGGTTTCCTGGACTTTGTGGCTTGGACAGTATGACTGAGGCAGGAGGAACTGGTCTGGCATGGGCAGAGCTGCAGGCCACCAGGTATGGCATGTAGGACAAGAACAGCAGATATTTATTGGTATTGGGGCTGTACCCAGACAGGTGCTTTTCTGACCTCTGCTACACAGATGGGGACCCTCGGACAGCAGCCACCCCTTTCTCTCTCCTCAAAGACTTCACTGGGCCTCTTTTGGACCACCAAGTCCAGAGCTTTTCACTTTGTGTTGGTTCCAGCTTCTGAACTGGCCATAAGGATTCCCTGTCCTTTCCCAGTGGCTCCCGCTCCCAGGGCTGTGAATTCGACCAGCACAGTGCCCGTCTGGCTAAGACCAGAGTCCAGAGAGTGACAAGGCCTTAGCCCATGAATTTGGTTACCAGTATTACTTTCCAGGAGCTGGCAGGGTGTTAGAGCCTAGAGGGCCAAGCCCTGGGGATGAACCGGCAGGGAGCTGGGAAGGCTCCAGTGAGAGTGCCATGGCCCGGCAGTCTGCATTGTCCCTGTGGTTTTCTTCCCCAGTCTTAAGATTGGAGGCTTTGTGGAGCAGGGCCAGGTTGGCCATCTGTGGGCCAGGCACTCAGCATGTCCTGAGAGCAAGTGCTTGTGATACATGATGCCTGCCATGGGCACGCAAAGCTGGCACCTGTGCCAGGTAAGCACCGGGTTGGTTCATTCCCCAAGGGGCATGAATTCAAGATCACACATAATCACTACTGAGTCTTGTGTGTGTGCCCCCTCTCCAGACCTTCCCCACACCCACTCCCTATGCGCAGACTAACACTAAAGCACAAGGACTGAGAGGGCTGGCCCTGGATGACCAGGGTGGGAATGGCAGCAGGGACTTGCCTTTGCTGTCTGGTCTGCCTGGTCTGTGCCAAGACTCCTTTTCAGTAGCTCTTCCCATGAATGTCCCTCCCAATTAGGGGTGTAATGCCAACATGGCCTCCACTTGTGATTAAGTAACAAAATGAGGACGTAGTTCCTCAGGATGCCTAGACAGGGGGCCATACCCCATGGTCCTCAGCATTGATGGCCCAGGAGCACCTTGTGGGTATAGTGCTGAAAGACCACACCGTCCTGAGTTTTTCCTAGCAGATGACATCACACTCCCTGGAGAAGAGCCATCTCTGTATGGTACAAAGCTCTCTGTGTCATCCTCATGGTGACAGGCTGGGGCCAGGTGTGTCCAAACTTTAGTGGTTATGTTGGCTAGTTTTGTGTCAACTTGACACAAGCTAGAGTCATTGGAGAGGAAGGAGCCTCAGTTGAGAAAATGACTTCATATGATTGGGCTTTAGAATATTTTCTTAATTGGTGATTGATGTGGGAGGGCCCAGCCCATTGTAGATGGGGCCACCCCTAGGCTGGTTGTCCTGGGTTCTATAAGAAAGCAGGCTGAGCAAGCCATGAGGAGCAAGCCAGTATGCTGTACCCTTCCATGACCTCTGCATCAGCTCCTGCCTCTAGGTTCCTGCCCTGTTTGAGTTCCTGTTCTGTCTTCCTTCAGTGGTGGGCTGTGATGTGAAAGCTAAGCTAAATAAACTGTTTCCTTCCTGATTTGCGTTGGTTAGGCATTTCATCACAGCTACTGCTGTGACCCTCACTAAGACAATGGCTTTCTTGCCCATCCTAAGGGCTTCCATTCTCATATCAGCTTAAAGCTGTATTCATCTGGATTTAAATGAAACCATTTCATGAGTCACTTTAACCTCATGTGAAATCCCAAATGTCCTCCCATGTGGGGGCACCCTGGAGTACTGGGACCCCTTTGGTACTGGATTGCCCTCCTACAGGCTCTCCGGAGACCCTGTGCCTTTGGATCCTGGTCAACCATTGGGCTAATGACTAACACTAACTTTGGAAGTTATGGAAGGCAGAACCTTGGCCGATCCAGGTTCTAAAGCCCAGGGAGGCACCAATGCAGACTTCCATGGAGTGCCAGGCCCCTTCTGAACCTCATGCCTGCTGGGGAGATGGGGTGACTTAGCAACAGGAGGTCCCACTGACAGCCACCTCTGCAGACAGTCTTTTCCAGAGAGAGGCTCTTTACCCCAAACTCTTTCACTCATTGAGTGAGTCACTGCAGGGCTGTGAAGCACAGGTTCCCTGGGGCAGGCAGGCGTCTCCTATAGCCTGAGCTGTACCCTCACCCTGAGCCTATCCATGATTGGGAAATCCTGTCCCTACAGGTCTGTTGTCTGCCCCCACCCCCACGACATAAGTCATAATTAATTGAATCAGGCTTCTCTAGCCCCACCCTCTCTGCCTCCTCCTTGCGTTCTCTCCCACCTGACTTGTCTCTTCCCTCCAACACACCTGTGACTCACCTGTCTTTCACCTCACATTAGCAGCCAAAGCGCCTGTGATGACATTTAATGTTCTTAATATAGACCTTGGTGACAGAGGAACGAGAGCACAGAATTTCCACACTGCTGGGGAAGGGACTCCCACCGCCCAACCCTGTCCTGAGTACAAAAGCTTTGCTTCCCCCAGTAAGGGCTTCAACAGGTCCCACAGATCATGTGGCATTCAGTGGCTTTACCTCTTTTTTTGTAGCATTCTCTCTCCAGATGACCAAGAACAATGACAAAACCTACTACCACGCGTCAGATTCATCCAGTGTTGCCACCAGGCCCTGCCCAGGGAGCCTGTGCCCCAAGGTTGGTGTTAGCATTGCCACTGTCAGTTGCCCCTCTTCACAGGGTGGAAAAGGGAATTTCAGATTAGCTTAAGGTTAGCTAGCGTGGTTAAAGCAGTCAAAGGCGAGCTGAACACTAGCCGGACAGGCCTGTCTGGCTGAGGAAGATGGTGAGTCCCAGGGAAAGAAGGGGAGGGACATCCTGAAGGACACTGGGAGGGTGGAGAGAGAAGGCAGGGTTAGAGTAAGGAGGGTCTCAGGAGGAGGGGAGGAGTCCACGCCACTGGGAATCAAGGGTCGCACGTCTTAGCAAGGCAACACTGTTGGTGACCAAGGAAGTCACAGTTTGGTGAAGGGGTAGGATCTTCTAGACAGTGGGCAAAGGGCTTTGGGCAGCCATTCCCTTAAGAACTCTGCCCCAGGGATCTAGAAGGGAGGAACAGATAAGTGACCAACACTGATGGCTCCTGTTTGCTCAGTCTGTAGGTGCAGAGCATATTGATGGGAGGCACCAGGACAGGCCAGGGGCCCCAGTCTGGTCCTGGTGTGGCTAGCTTGAGCAGGAAGAAGTCCCACCATCCAAGAAGAGGCATTGGTGGCTGCCTGCAGGAAGGATGTTGGCTCAATTGGAGGGGTTGTAGCTGCAGTAGTCCTGGGGAAGCGGGGAGAGAGAAGGCTTGAGGAGCACAGAGGAGGTAGGAGTGATTGTGACCTCCTTGTCACCTCATCACATACCCAAGACAAACAATTGAAAAGAAGCAAAGTTTGATTTGGATCCAGTTTCAGCCTGTGGTCAGCTGGTGTCCATTGCTTTGGGAGGCAGGATATCATGCATGACAAGACTCTGTGGTAAAGGGCCATTTCATGGGGGCCAACAAGTGGGGGTGGGGGTTCTCAGAGTCCCAATATAATCTTCAAAGACGCACCCCTAATGACCTACTTCCTCCATATAGACTCCACTTCCTAAAGGTTCATCCACCTAGCAATAGCGCCACCAGCTGGGGACCAAATGAACAACACCAGAACTTTGGGAAATATAGTTCAGATCTGACTATGAGCTGGGAAGACTGATGGGGTGGGCAGGACTTGGAGGGCTAGGCAGCAATGGGAGCCACAGCATCGGGTGGTCTTGCCATTTTTTCGTAATGACACTGTTCCATCCTTCTGCATCAAACAGATGCCTTGTGGGATATGTCACAGGCAGTCTCATAGCTACTGAAGTGACCCCTCATTGCCCACTGCAACCTGTCTCGCGTGTGTGTGTGTGTGTGTGTGTGTGTGTGTGTGTGTGTGCACATTTTTCCGATTTTCCTTTTGGTTATTGTGTTTTTGTGTATGTGTGTTCTTCCCTGGAGATCACCTCATTGTTGAGGGCATGTGTCCCTTTATAAATTCCAAATCTAGTGACATCACATTGGCAACTGAAGATCAGCTGTGATTGGAGTATTTACACTGCAGAAATTGCCCAGAGCTCCTCATCAGGATTGCTTCCCCTGGGGAAACTGGTATTCAGTATTGCTCCTCTTGCCTCAGAGATCTTGACTTGGTTAATGCAAGAAGAAATATATACATTATATACATATGCTATATTACCCTATGTATATGGTAAGATCAAAAGAAAGTAAAGGGAAAATTCACGTTATGCGATTATTTACTTAGGAAATTTGAAAGAACAAGCAGGAACTATTACAATTAATCAGGAATTCAGTAAATGCTGAGTTAAAAGAAATATTCAAAAATCAATGGCTTTCTTGTGTACCCACATTAATCACAGGGAATGTATGATGGGGAAAAGATAACATTCGAAATAGCAACAAAGAGAAAATATCCAAGAACAAGTTCGGTCATAAATGTGTGAGGCGAAAACTTCACATGAAAATGAGAATTGACTACATAGAAACACGGCCGGCTGGGTCGGTAGAAAAGAAGATTAAAAATTGTCAATTCCATTAAGATTAATCCATACATTTAATTCAGTTCCAATGAAATCCCAAATGTATTTTCTTGCAACATCAGTTCATTGGGAGTTATAAATAGACAAGAATGGCTAAGAACATCTTAATAAATGAAATTGATCAGGGCTGGAGGAACTTGTAAGGTCAGATATTTAAATGCAGGTGTCCAGAGGCACACCATTGCCCACTGTCCAATCTGCTCTAAAATAGCTCCCATCCACAGAAAGACTCAGATCAGATTTGTTTAAAAAGTTACTTGATTCTGGAGTTGCAGCTGAGCTGGTAGAGCATTTTTGAGAATGCACCAAACCCTGAAGTCTATCCCAGCACCACAAAAGCTGGACATGGTGGTGCACACCTGTAGCCCCAGCACTTGGGAGGTAGAGGCAGGTGAATCAGGAGTTCAAGGCCAGCCTGAGCTATGTGAGACCTTTTCTTAAAATGAAAACAAAAGCAAGCAAACCAACAAAACAGCCAAGTGTGTTAATGAGAGAATGAATAAGCCAAAATGCATTGTAGATTTATATAATAAGACAAAACAGTAAAATCAGCATAATTAAACAAATGAGCCAATGCAGGAAAATAACTGAGGTGTGCATAGCTATTTATTATATAATGAAAGTGGCATTTCAAATCAGTGGGGGAAACATAAATTATTTAATAAATAGTGCTAGAATAGTTGGTTAACCATTTGAAAAAATAAAGTTAGACAATTGGATGCATATTAGCAACTGTTAAGCGAGTTGTTGCCTCAACTTGATGGCATGTGATGGGCCAAGTGTGGTGTTACAGGCCTATGATCCCAGCATTCAGAAGGTGGGGAGGCAGGAGGATTGCAAATTGAGTTTGGCTAGACTGCGGGCCAGGGAACTCAGGTGGTCCTGCTGGCCATCCACTTGTGCACATGTGCACACCAAAGTCGATCTGAGTGTTGGGGTTTATAAAGTAGACGCCAGGGATCCAGGCTCAGGTCTCCATGCTTCTGCAGTAGACACTTTACCCACTGACTTATCTCCCAGCCCCATTTTAGGCCTTTGTTTTATAACATCCTCTGAGAAGCTGGGAGATAGCTCAGTGGGTGAGGTACTGACAGTGCCAGCATGAGGAACCACAAAAGGCCCAGAGCAGTGACTACAACGGTCATCCCAGCACCAGAGAGGCAGCCTGGGAAATTCTCAAGGCTCACTGGCCAACCTACTTGCCCAGAAAACTCCAGGACAAATGAGGGACCCAGTCTCTAAAGGGAAGGTGCGTCACCTGAGGAATGGCACCTGAGGTTGAGCCCTGGCCTCCACAAGCACACACTGCACACGAACACACACATAGTTTCATATTTATAACAAAAATAGTGAGTACAACACCTAAATACTCTTTATTGCAACTTAACAATGCTCTTTGAACCTCTATGATTTTTGTCTCTCTTTCATACACGATGTACACATAATACACAGCTATTTCTGTGTGTAAATATATACTCGTGAGTGGATGTATCTATATGTAAATACATGCTCGCACACACTCCCACAGAACACACACTCTTACACTCTCACACACTCACATACTCTCTCAAACACATGCACACACTTTCACACTTGCACGCACTCACATAGAACACACACACACACACACACATTCTCACACACTCACACTCTTACACACACTCACACATACGCACATCTTTTGCTCCTAGAGAACCCAAGGTTATTTGTAGCTGTGACTTATCTTCCTTTACAGACATTCAAGGAGTGTTCCCCGAGAACCAGGACTATCCTTTCCAATCTAATCGGTTTATTAAGAAATATGAAAACAGAAATACTACAGTGCTCTTATTTCTCCAGGTTCTTATTGCAATCTCCCTGGCTGTCCAAATCATGCCATTTATACCTATTTTGTTTATGGTTTGTTTATCATGTTTGGTTGTCATCTGTGTTTGCCATGTTTTTGTTGCTGTGATAAATTATCACACACGACCAAAGGCATATTACAAAAGAAAGAATTGATTTGGGCTCAAGGTTCCAGACAGTTAGAGTCCATAATGGTGGAGGAGCATGGAGCTGAGGGATCACACCTCAACTACATCCAAGAAGCAGAGAGAAACCAGGATATAGAGCAGGACTATAAATCCCCAGGGATATACTTCCTCCAGCAAGGCTGCCCCTCCCAAAGCTTCTATGGTCCCTAAACAGCGCCACCTTCTGGGGACCAGATATTTAAGTACATGAGCCTATGGGGGACATTTCTCATTCAAGTTACCATAGTCATTTTACAAAGGTGCTATTGGATACTGCATTGCACACCCGTGATCCCAGCACTTTGGTGGTGGAGGAAGAAGTATTGGGTGTTCAAGGCTGTCCTCAGCTACATAACAGGTTGGAGGCTAACCTGAGATCTTAGCTCCAAAAAGTCTTGAGTAGAACCAAACAATAGTAAACCAAAGCTGAAGGAGCTTGCATGGTGGAGTGAAACCAGAGCTTGAGTTCTCCTTTGTTTTTCTTTTTTTTAAAATTAAGGCAAAATTCCTGTAACCGAAACTTTAAAATAGTCAGAATGGTGAGGTTAACCATTTAATAGCATGCAATTCAGCTAAACTTAGCAAACTTACATGGTGAAACATCCATCATGTAGGTCTAGAAGCTTACTCTCCACTAGACACCCATTCCTCATTCTCAAGATCCGGGTCCTGGAAACCCAAGAAATCCCTTCTGCCTCTGTCTAATCTAGACATTTCACAGAAATTGAATCGTTGAACATGTGGCCTTTTCACGGTTCTGAGTTTGTCCATGTTTCGTTGTTTTCTAGATTCATTCATGCTGCAGCATGTCTCAGAATTCTGTTCCTTTTCATGGATGAATAGCATTCTCTTGCATGGATATTCTACCATTTGTTTATCCATCCATCAGTTGATGGTGTTGGGTTGTTTTCTCTTTTTTGACTTGTAAACAGTGATGTTACAGACTATTGTTTTGTTTTGTTTTGGAGACAGGGTTTCTCTGTGTAGCCCTGGCTGTCCTGGAACTCACTCTGTAGACCAGGCTGGCCTCAAACTCACAGATATCTGGCTGCCTCTGCCTCCAAGTGCTGAGATTAGAAGTGTGCACCACCACCACCTGGTACTGTGACAGACATTTGCACGTAAATTTTTGTGCAAATATCAATGTGTGTCATGTGTGTATGCTTGTGTAAGTATGTACACCTGTATATGGATGCCAGAGGTTGAAATCAGATGTCTTTTTTGACCTCTTTACTTTTTTGAGCATGTCTCCCACTGGACTTGAAACTCATCAAATGACTAGGAAAGCTAGCCAATGAGTTCCAGATAGCCTTCTGTATCTAAAACTCCTCTCCCAAGCACTGGGGTTACAGAGAAACTCTTTTTTTTTTTTAATGCAGGTTCTTCATCTTCCCAGCTCTGTCTTCATTCTAATGTTGCAGAGAAGTACTCACTGTCACACTCAGACAAGACACCAGTTTTGTAGTGTTCATAGATGCCTTTGATCAAGTCCATTCCTTTTTTCATGACTTACTTGTTTTTATTTTATAGGTATGAGTATTTTGCCTTTACCTCCTCAGTATTGAGATTAGAGGTACATATCTCCACGTTCCATTTATGTGGTACTTGGGATCAAACCCAGGACCTCATACATCCTAGGCAAACACTGTACCAACTGGCCCCACCCCAGTCCTATTGATTGATCTTTAGATATTGAATCTACACTTGCATTCCTGCATCAGATCTCATTTGCTGTTCTGATACAGCATTTGTGATATGCTACTGTATTTAAGTTGTTAGTATCTCATTCAAGGATTTCTGCATCTGCATTTACTCAACATACTCATTGATGTTTTCTTTGCTTTGTGTTGGATAATACTGGCCTTATATAATAAATATATGTAGAGGAGTTTCAGCAGAATCAATATTAATTATTCTTTAAACATTTCAGAGAATTGGGGAAGCCATCTAACTCTGAGCTTTTCTCTGTTAGAAACCATTTAATTACCAGTTTAATCTATCTTTATTATCATTATTAATATTGTGGGGAGTGGATTAAGTCTTGAGTGATTGTATATTGTTGATATGGGTATGGCCATGTCAAGAACCCTAATGCCTCAGACCCATGAAGAGAGCAAAGCCTTCCCCTTCCCCTGTGTGAATGTGTGTGCTCAGGAAATGTCAATGTAGCTTCCTCCTCCAGAAGTTTATAGCTTGAGACTGGTCCTTTATAGAGACCTTCCACTGAGACTAGCTAACCACTTCTCCTTGTGCTGTACATAACTAATGCTCTGAGTTTCTGGGTTGTATAGTAGATGCCCTCCATCAGAGCAAGTGTAGCCCACCCAATCCCAACTTTTCTGTGTGTGTGTCTGCCATTCTTCATTCTCACCTTACCCCACTCAGGTTTCCAGGACCAAACCATGCCAGGTGTGGCTTCCTATCATCATTGGCATCATCATTATCATTATCCATGGATGAATGTTTTGCCTCCATGTATGTCTATGCTCCATGCCCAACGAGGCCAGAAGAAGGAATTGGATTCCCCGGAGTTGGATTACAGACGGTTCTGAGCAGCTAGATGTTAGTGCTGGGAACCAAAATTAGGTCCTTTGCAAGAGCAGTACATACTCTTAACCACTGAGCCATCTCTCCAGCCCCTTCTTATGAAGGCATTCACTGCTCTCATTTTCCCTCTAAGCATGTTTTCACCACTCATAAATTCTGGTGTGTTGTTTTTTGAGAGATACTGTGTATGATTTCTATCTTTCATTCTATTAAGTCTTGTTTTGTGATCTAACATACTGTTTGTCCTAGAGATGTCCCATATCAACTGAAAAGAACGTGCATCCCACCATTGCTACTGTTGTGGGTAGAGTGTGCTGTACAGGTGTCTGCTCAGTCAGACTGTCTTTATGATGTTGCTCAGGCCTTTATTTCCTTCCTTTTTTTCTTCCTAATTGTTTTGTCCATTATGGACAATCAGGTAATAAAGGCTCCAGTTAGAAATGGAGAATTCTGTTTTTCAATTCAGGTTTGCCACTATTTACTTTATATATTTTGGAGCTCTGTTGTTAGGAGCATATGTGTTAATAATCACAACGGCCCCTTTATCATCATTTAATGTATTTCTTTGTATTTATAAAAATTGCCCCCCCTCTCTTTCTCTCTCTCTCTCTTTCTCTCTCTCTTTCTCTCTCTCTCTCTCTCTCTCTCTCTCTCTCTCTCTCTCTCTGTGTGTGTGTGTGTGTGTGTGTGTGTACTTATGTATGTGTGCTTCAGTGTGCATGTGCAGTTCAGAGGACATGGGAATCAAATTCAGAGTATCAGGCTTGGAGGCAGGCACCTTTACCCACCAACCCATCTTTGTTTTCATTATCAGTATAGACACTCTAGCTCTCTTAGACTACTTTTACACATAGTATCTTTCTCTATCATTTTACTTCCAACCTATTTATGTATTTTAATTTAAGATGAATCTCTTATACACACCACATAGCTGGGTCATTAAAACAGCCCATTCTTCCAATTTTCTACCATTTAATTGGATAGTTTAACCCACTTACATTTAATGTAATTATTATTAAGGAATAATTTACTTTTATAATTTTACTCCGTTACTGTCTTATTTTTCATTAAATAAACCATTTTCATCTCTTTTTCATTTATCTCACTGTATGTTTTAAAGTTATTTTCTTAGTATTCGCCCTGGGGAATTACAATTAACATATAATTTATAACACTCTATCTTGGAATTCATACTGACTTTATTTCAAAATTATACAAGAATTCTGTCTCTCTATAGCCTTACCTCCTATTGTATATCTTTCTAAAATGTTACTTATTAACACAGATTGATCATCATTATAGCAAATATATAACTAGTAGTTAGCATGTTTAAATTTAAATCTTATGGAAAAATAATTTATAGGCCAATCACACAGTAACACCATCCTTTATACTTTCATAGTTACCTATATAGATATATAGCTGTCTATGTAGCCATACAACTCTGTGTATGTTCATATGGGTTTGCTTTATTGTCTAATGTCCTTCAATCTCAGCTGGAGGACTCCCTTCCTCTGTACTCCCCTCCACACCCTGTCTTCTCACCACTTGAAGGCTTGAATTTTAAAGGTACCTACTTTTGTAAGTAAAACAACAAACAGAACTGGTCTTTCTGCATCTCAGCATCACGTTCAAGGACCCCCACCCCATGAGTGTAGTGTGGGGGTTCTGTGTTTCTGTGATATATATCCTCACCTCTCCGTATTGCTGGTAAAGTCCCCAGCTCATACAGGGTGCCTGAAGCACACAGGTGTAGACACCTGGTACCTGGGGTAAAGCATCATCCAACTAGGTGAACATGATTAACATGGTTCCTGGATGCTCAGAGGAAACACACAGCAGAAATGTCCTTTAGCTTTCCCCTTGGTGGCTGCAATTCCTTAAATGATGTCTGATGGTCTGGGGAGGGCTGAGCGAAGGCAGACATAGACAGACCAAGATGCTTGAGGGGAAGCTTGTCCTGGGTTCAGGAAGCCTCTGTGAAGGTCCTTGACTTTTGTACCTTATGAGATGAACATTTCAATGATGTTTGACATGAGTAAGAATGAGGTGTAAGATGTGAACTGGGACTCAAGACACATTATAGTGCTGCAGCAATGCCCTGGGGATGTCCTCCTGAGTTGTCACAAGCAGCCATGGTGTTAGGGAAGGAGAATAACACAGATGGAGAAGTCTAAGGCACTTGGGATGAGGGACATGGTGTGCAATGACTTGGGATCGTGCAAAAACAAGATGCCCTGGAACATCACTGTCCTCGGGATGGTGGTAGAAACTTGACTCTGCGCATGGCTTGGGACTGGAGGGCAGAGGACGTTTGGATCTCATCTTGAGAAAGATTTAGGGAGAGAACAGAAGAGATGAAGCCCCAAGGTGAAGAGGAGGAGGAGGACATATGAGGTGGGGAAGACAGGGATGGACAAAGGGAGAGAGAGAGAGAGAGAGAGAGAGAGAGAGAGAGAGAGAGAGCAGTTAGCATGGGGGCAAGTTGGAATTGAAAGGCGTCTGGCAACCTTGCATTGCCTAGGAAATGATATTAACATTTTATTATTGTAAGGTGAGCTTTTTAAAACGGAATTTTAAATGTTACCCTGCTGTTCGGGAACACAAAAACCTTTAATTTTATGCAAATGAACAGCAAGGCGCTGAGCGCTTAATGTAAACGAACACTTTCTTTGTAGGAGAGGTTGGAAGGGAGAGGGGAAAAAAAATTCCCCAGGATTCTTTAATTGCTGTCTGAAATTATGTAAATCCCAGCATCAGGCAGAACACAATTACCCCGCGGCCCTCCCTGCCAGCGCCGCTAATGTCTAACAAAATATCGGTGGGTGACATTTAGACGGGGCAATGCAAATGAGAATTAATTTTTTCAAAGACAAAGGGCAGCTGAAAGATCAGCTCATTCATATACAGAGCTGAGAGAGCTCACAAATGCTGGGGGTGGGGTAGAGGATGCCCCCTCTAAGTAGGGGTACCCTCTTGGGCCTGGGTCCCTGGAATGCTGGCCACCTGGAGCCTCAGGTTACTAACCCTCTGGTTGTATTCCCAAGCAGTTTTTCATAGAAATTGGGTTAACACATGTAAATAGTCATTTAAAAAATATATGTTCCTGCTCACGTAGGTGACCTGGCCTAAACTAGGCTGTCCATATCTTCACAAACTTGTTTATTGCTTGCTCAGGGCAGTGTTGAAGGTACTCACAGGAACTTAGATGGGGGTTGGGGGGATGCTCTGGCCCCTCAGCCAGAGGCACAAAGGCTGATGGTAAACTCTGGGAGAAAAGCTGTGTCAAGAGATGGAAGGTGGGTTGTTGGTTTTGAGTTTCTTTTATTCTTCCATTTAGTTTCCCCCTCCCCCCCTTCCCTCCATGTTCTTTCCACTTAAGAAACCGCTTTTTGTTTTTTAAAAATTGGTTTTAGTAGAGTAGGCTTGTCAGAGAAATCCAGAGCCCCAATTTAGCCCTCACCCACAGTTCTTTTCTCTGCTTGGAACCCCCTCACACAAAGCCAGCTCCTGCCCCCATCACCCTTCAGGTCTCAGCAGACACCTGCTTACTGTAAGGAGCCATCCTTACCCCTCCACAGGGAAGACTCACCAGTGTTTTCCAAAGAGGTCAAGGTCTCCTCTGCTCATAGGCTAAATCCCAGGCCCTGTCCTGCTTGACTTCTGACTCAGGATTCTGGAACTTTCCAGGTCCTTTGCCCAGTAAATGGTTCCAGACTCCATGCATAAATGAATGTACCAGGACCCTGTGGAGGTCGAGGTGAACGTCATGGACCACGCCCCAGAAAAGAAGATCCAAGAGGTAGAAATGATTGCAATAAACCCTGCAGGCTGAAAATACACCTTGGATTGGAGGGTTGGGGACATGTTCAGAGACGGGTTTGTGGGTCTGGAACTCACCTTAGTCTCTTACTCCAGTGGGACTCATCTTAGATTCCAGATTACTGTAGCTTCATTTAGTCAAGCACTTGAGAGTTTGTTTGACTCTTTCTTGATGGGTTTATTCCTGAGACCTTCCCTCCCCCCCAACCTCCCTCCCACCCCCTACCCCACACCCCCCACACCCCCACCCCCGCCTATGCTCACTGAAGGACATTTTTGGGTGTTGTCCACATCCAAGGTGCCCAATCTCCCTCTAAAAACAAAACAGCATTGGTAGTTATCAGCTCTAAAAAGATATTTTGTCTGCACTGCTAACTTTGAAAGAATGACCTGATATTTAATCTATTTTTCTTCTTTTTTTTAAAAAAAAAGTCACTTTAAACATATGCAGAATTTCTTACCACTTCACAAAGTGAAGCTACAAAGTGAGTTCATTCCAGCCTGCTAAGACCAGATTATAGCAACACATTTGAATTCTTCTCGAGTGTAAAGAATCTCCTTTTTTACTTTTTAAAAGAACACCCACATAATTCCCCCAAGGTCTAAGAAGGACAAAAGAATTGCCCTGAACAATCACTTAGAGGAAACTGACTATAAGAACTGGTGGCCCATATGATAGAGAGTAGAAAAGCTTGCAGACAGTGGGGCAATGCCCACAGTGACTGTGGTTATAATCTGTTACCATGGGAGGGACACAGGAATGAGGTGTGTTCAGGGGACTAAGGAGATGACTGTAGGGGAAGCTGTAGCCACGCCTACTTAGGGGCTGGCTACAGGTGTGCCTGACCACGCTTGCGAGGGCGTGGTCAGGGTGACAGTAGAGCAATACTGGGATGGGACTTCATGCTCTCTTTCAGTTTCACTTTTGGGCTTGCGTAGAGACCACTGCCACGCCAGTTGGCTAGGTCACTCTGTAAGTAAGGCTTTTCCCTATTAAATACCCTTATATTTCTACCTGACTCCGTATTGGTAATTTCCCACTATAGATGACTACATAAAGACCGAAGCCAGGGGGAAGACACAGCTGAGGGAAACATTTCTGAATGGGAGAGAAAGCGATTGGAGAGGAGGAGAGGAGGGAGAAGGAGGGAAAGAGGGAGGGTGGAAGCCAGGACAGAGCTTGATAGTCTTCCTGCCTTTTGCCCTCTGACCCTGTCTGTCCCCTCATTGGGCTGATCCACTGGAACTGGCTGTATGGGCTGCTGACTCAGCCCTGCTCTGATCAGAACCTAGCAGAGGGAGAAGAAAAAGCCAGACCTCCAGTTCCATGGAAGGCTGAGGCAGGAGGATCACAAGTTCAAGGTTTCTTTGGGCAGCTTAGCAAGACTGTCTCAAAATGGAAAAGGCAAAAGGGCTGTAGGATGTAGAGGTAGAGTGTTGCCTAGTATGTTGTAGGACACTGTGGGTCGTGACTCCTTTGAGGGGCCAAACTGCCCTTTCACAGGGGTTGCCTAAGAGCATCAGAAAACACTTATGAGTCATCGTAATAGCAAAATTATGAAGTAGTTATGAAGGTGAAATGAAATAACTGTATGGTTCGGGGTCACCACAACATAAGGAGCAGTATTAAAGGACTACAGCATTAGGGAGGTTGAGAACCACTGGCCTAGGCTCAGTTCTGGATAAAAAGGAGAACAGCCAGAAGGTCAGATAAAAAGATGTGGACCATGAACTTGTGAATGAGGATGGCATGATGGCTGCCAAAGTCCCACCGAGGTCACTACATGGATCACCAGTTCAACGCTGCAGCTCTCTGAGCGACCTGACATACCCCAAGAGAGACCAGCACTCAGGGCACTCCTGGAGGGCCCCATGACAAGAATTCATGCTAGAATATCAAACTTGTATTTAACTGTCTTCAAAGCCAATGATGAGTTTACAGAAAACATAGGAGACAGAGTGACATGTCAGGAGACACTACAGGACACATCAGCACATCTTGGCCACTTTCTTTTCTCCCCCCCCCATTTAATATTTTTTCATTTAAATTAGAAACAGTCTTATTTTACATGTCACTCTCAGTTCCCTCTCCCTCCCATGCCTCCCAACAACACCCCCCTCTTCCACTCCCTATCCACGCCCCAGGGAGAGTGAGGCCTTCCATGGGGGATTATCAAAGTCTGTCACCTCAACTCTGAAAAACTGTGTGTGAAGTCAAGGAAATTTCAACATTAACTGGGGCGCTGATAGCATCAAGACATTGTTGTGGATTTGGTACTACCAGATGGCATTTTGGTATTTTTTCTTTACCTAAAGAAGTATGCATTGAACATTTTCATTGAAATGATCCAGTGTCTGGGATTTGTCAGAATAAAGCCACTTGAAGCTGGGAAGGACGGAAGAAAAATGGCAACAGTTGTCAGAAACAGTGGTAACAACCATATGGAGGTAATGGGTACTGTTCTCTTTAATTTAGGGCATTGCTGAAGTTTTCTATAATAAAAAGTTTCAAAAAATTGTAAAACAAAATAACAGATCACACTAACTTAGTTTTATGGGGAGTGAATAATGGTCTTATTTATGGTCCAGTAAATGGCTCAAAGAGTAAAAGGTACTTGTCACCAAGCCCAACAACATCAGTTCAGTCCCTGGGACTCTCAGGGTAAAAGGAAGGAAGGAGTGGACTCCTGCAAGTTGTTCACTGACTTTTACATGCACTCTATGGTTCACACATATGTGTGTACGCACACGTGCACACCACACACACACACACACACACACACACACACACACACACACACACCTGCATGCACACATCTGCATACACACACATACAAAGAGTTAATATACTAGCTAGTTACAAAATTAAACAACTTTCTTCTATACAAAATAATAACCAAATAGAATCTATAAATGAAGACCCATTCATAAAAATTACAAATAAGATACAATACCTGGAAAATTTTTTAAAGAATATTGTAGAATCTATACAAAGAAAATAATACAAAGTGGGCCTAGAGAGCACATGATGTTTCTGCAGAAAACAAAACTTTGGCTCCCAGCACTCACACTGGGCAGCTCAAAACCCTGTAACTCCAGTTCCAGGAGATCTGTGCTGGTTAGTTTTGTCAACTTGACACAAACTAGTGTCACCTGGGAAGAGGGAACCTCAATTGAGGCACTGGCTCTATCAGATTGGCCTATAGGCATATCTGTGGGGCATTTTCTTGGTTAGTGATTGATGTAGGAGGTCCAGCCCACTGTGGGTGATGCCAGCCCTGGGCAGGTGATCCTGGGTTCTGTAAGAAAGAAGGCTGGGGACAACCAAGAAGATCAAGCCAGTAAACCGCACTCTTCCATGGCCTCTGCTTCAGGCCCTGTCTCCACATTCCTGCCTTTCATTTTTACCCCAACTTCCCTTCATGATGTACCATGACCAGGATATGTAAACAAAAATATCCTTTTAAGCATGATCTGTATCACAGCAACAAAGAACAAACTAGGACAGTGACACCTTAGATCTAAACACTGCCACCCATAGCAGTCACATCCCAGGGAGATACTAGACATCGAAGCCTTACTCTGATGGTCAGAAAGAGAAAACAATTCCACCTCAGAACCCCAACCATAAGCAGATCACAGTGAGCATTGGAAATACAGGTCATAAGCAGATCACAGTGTGCCCTGGAAATACAGGCCATATGCAGAAGCTCCTCTCAAAGAACCAGAGACTGGTCTGAGCTTTCAGATCCCATCAGCACTTTCCCTGCCGTCTTTGGAAGGATACAACTGTTACTCTGCTTTAGTTTCTTTCCCTGATGGTGTGATAAAATGCCCAGACAAAAGCAACTTCAGGGAGAAAAGGTTGGTTCTGTCTCACAGTTGCAGGGGGACACAATCCATCATGGTAGAGAAAATTAAGGCACAGACACAGGAGCAGGAAGCTGGCTGCTCACATTCCATCTGCACTCATGAAGCAGAGAATCAACAGAAAGGGGGCCTGCCTACCCAAGGCCCAATGATTCACTTCCTGTAGGGAGGTCCCAACTCCTAAAGATTCCACAATCTTCCCAAATGGCACCCCTAGCTGGGGACCAAATTTTCACAGCCTATAGGGTATATTTTACATTTAAACCACAGTTTACCCAAACTACAGATACCACCAGTGGATAAATTGATTATGAGTCCACTTAAAAAGCTCGGGAACATGTAAAGGAATAGTGTATCCCCGTGGCTGGATGCAGAGGGTGAGGGTGGCGGAATCACCTGCACACTTAGAAGCAGAACATAATTTGGAGGAATGAGACATTATCCAAACTTAAAAGGCAGATAAAAGGAATCACAAAAAAACTTAAGGAAATAAAAATGTAATTGACCTGGGAAATTCAATGAATGGAGCAATACAGATTAGACATGGCCAGAGTAAAGAATAATGACCTGCGAGATAGAGCTGAACAAATTACCCAGGACAAAGTAAGGAGAGGAAGGAAATGGGAGACATAAAATAAAAGCCATTACATATTGAGAATAGAGATATTATGTCTAAAAATGTATAACCTTCAAAGTGCCAGAAGGGGACAATCAGGAAATTAGGGAAGGAATGTGCTTGGAGAGAGAGAGAGTATCTATTTTGAGAATCAATGAGGGGCACACATACTTAGATTTGGGGAATCTGGAAAATCATAGTCAAGAAAAATAAGAAGAAATCTACAATAAAATCAAGGGATGGGACTTCAGGTATGGCTCCACTGGTAGAGTGCTTTCAGGAGCAGGCACAGGGTTCTGGAGTTCCACTCCCAGCACTGCAAACTGGAAGAAAGACAGATGAGAAACGCACAAGAAGCAAAGTGAAAAGGCAGCCATAGAGAAAACTCAGGTGGCCCATGTGACAGTGGCAGCTGCTGTCTTACCAAAGCCACCTTGGGTCCGGGAGACAACTTTAGCACAAGGAATCTAGATTTGAATTTGTGTCTGTCTATGCATAAAGTGTGTGTGTGTGTGTGTGTGTGTGTGTATGTAGAACAAGGAGATACAAAGGAAACTGAGCACGGAGGAAGAGGGGATGGCAAGAATGTGACATGAAAGTAGAAAGAGCAGGAGACATGCAAGAATGGGGTAGGGAGGACAAGAATAGCATATGACATATAGGCATGAACATGCCATGTTTGACCCATCCTTTTATATGCTGGCTTAAACACCAACACTTATAAAATAGAGGCATGCAGCTGGAAAAGCCTAGATGATTTCTGTTAGAATTCACTCAAATTTTTCAGCAGTAAAAATAATATTTACTTTAGAAAGAAAGAAAATGGGTTGGCCTCTGGCATCCATTCTCATGGTAAAAGGAGAGAACCAATTCCCAAAAGCTGTCCTTTGACCTCCAAAGGTGCACATGCATGCACACACTTCACAGCTGCACCATGGCGCATGCATGCACACACTCCACAGCTTCACCATGGCGCATGCATGCACACACTCCAAAGCTGCACCATGACACCTACATGCACACACTCCACAGCTGCACCATGGCGCATGCATGCACACACTCCACAGCTGCACCATGGCGCATGCATGCACACACTCCACAGCTTCACCATGGCGCATGCATGCACACACTCCACAGCTGCACCATGGCACCTGCATGCACACACTCCACAGCTTCACCATGGCGCATGCATGCACACACTCCACAGCTTCACCATGGCGCATGCATGCGCACACTCCAAAGCTGCACCATGGAGCATGCATGCACACACTCCACAGCTGCACCATGGCACCTGCATGCACACACTCCACAGCTGCACCATGGCGCATGCATGCACACACTCCACAGCTGCACCATGGCGCATGCATGCGCACACTCCAAAGCTGCACCATGGCACCTGCATGCACACACTCCACAGCTGCACCATGGCGCATGCATGCACACACTCCACAGCTGCACCATGGCATCTGCATGCACACACTCCACAGCTGCACCATGGCACCTGCATGCACACACTCCACAGCTGCACCATGGCACCTGCATGCACACACTCCACAGCTTCACCATGGCGCATGCATGCACACACTCCACAGCTGCACCATGGCGCATGCATGCGCACACTCCACAGCTGCACCATGGCGCATGCATGCACACACTCCACAGCTGCACCATGGCGCATGCATGCACACACTCCACAGCTTCACCATGGTGCATGCATGCACACACTCCACAGCTTCACCATGGCGCATGCATGCACACACTCCACAGCTGCACCATGGCGCATGCATGCGCACACTCCACAGCTGCACCATGGCGCATGCATGCGCACACTCCACAGCTTCACCATGGCGCATGCATGCACACACTCCACAGCTGCACCATGGCACATGCATGCACACACTCCACAGCTGCACCATGGCGCATGCATGCGCACACTCCACAGCTGCACCATGGCACCTGCATGCACACACTCCACAGCTGCACCATGGCGCATGCATGCACACACTCCTCAGCTTCACCATGGAGCATGCATGCGCACACTCCACAGCTGCACCATGGCGCATGCATGCACACACTCCACAGCTGCACCATGGCGCATGCATGCGCACACTCCACAGCTGCACCATGGCGCATGCATGCGCACACTCCACAGCTTCACCATGGCACATGCATGCGCACACTCCACAGCTGCACCATGGCGCATGCATGCACACACTCCACAGCTTCACCATGGCGCCTGCATGCGCACACTCCACAGCTGCACCATGGCGCATGCATGCACACACTCCACAGCTGCACCATGGCGCATGCATGCGCACACTCCACAGCTGCACCATGGCGCATGCATGCACACACTCCACAGCTGCACCATGGCACATGCATGTGCACATATGCACATGGACACAAAATACATAAATATAATTTTGAAAAGGGAAGAAAGAAAATGGCCTAATAATGGATGTCTATAATCCAAGTGCTGGCTCACAAAGCTGAGGCAGGAAGCCACAAAGCCAACCTAGGCTATGTGTGAGATCTTATCCAAAGCCAGCCTAGGCTACGTGTGAGATCTTATCTAAAACAAATTTAAAAGAAAATAAATAAAATGGCCCAGGGGAATGCCTGAGCTATAGAAAGAAACAAAGAACAGATAGTCTGGTAAACCCATTAGTGTCTTTAAATAAACATTTATCATAGAAAACAACAGCAAATTCATGGTATTGGGGAAAAAAAGAAACACCAAATACTGATGCCATGTCTGTCAGGTAGGATTGTCAAAGACCTGCAAATGCATCAGCATCTTTGTGATTCTCACACACTTATCTCAGAATGTATTAAGCAACGCCCGTTAATTTTTATAGTCAAGCAAATGCACTGGTATTTGTTTTGAGCCTTTAGGCTTGGGCTGGACTGTTGTGCATCAAAAGATTAATACATTTACCTCACCTAATATTACAAATATATTTTAAATGCATTAAGGCTGCTTGGTACTGGTGTATAAGTAGTCACATAAAATGGAACAGGGTAAGGTTCCAAAACAGACTCAGGACTGGGGAGCATTGGCTGGTAGAGACAAGTGGACCCCAGAGCACACTGGCCAGCCAGCCTCAACAAAATGGCAAGATGTCAGTTCAGTGAGTGACCCTGTCTCCAGGGAATACATAATTCCTGCTCTGGCCTCTGTCTGGGTGTGCAACACACACACACACTCACACACACACACACACACACACACACACACACACACACACACGCACGCACGCACGCACACACGCACGCACGCACGCACGCATGCACGCATGTGATGTTGTAATACAGCAGCATGGGCATACAGGGCATGGGAACCTTGGTGGGTGAGGCATGGTGGCGGATGGGAAACTTTATATGAAAGTTTATTGGGGTGGGGAGGTAAGAAAATAAGGGAGGAAAGAGAAGCACACAGAGAGAGGACAGAAGAAAAGAGAGAGGGAACTGTGGGAAGTTTTCCTCTTAAAGGGCCAGGGTACATAAGCCTGCCATGGGCAGAGGGTTGGTATGCTGTGCCAGGTTCCCAATGGGAGGAGCTAGGTTTGCCTGGATTACAACAAGTGGTGTTGCAACAATTAACCAGCCTTTAGAGAAAACAGTCAAACCCAAACCCATTGATTTCCAGAGCTGCTAATTGCCTGGCTGGCTTTGAATTCGGTATGAAGCTCATGGTGGCATGTGCTTGTAATGGCTCTGGAAAGGCAGAGACAGGTCAGTTCTTGGAGTCTGCTGGCTAGTCAGCCTAATCAGGGAGCCTTGGGCCAGTGGGAGACCCTGACTCAAAACAACAAAACAGAACAGAATGAAGACTCCTGAAGAAGGACACCTGAGTTTGGTCTGCAGCCTGCACATGAAAGTGCACACATCCACATGAACTTGAGCACCCAAACTCACACATATATATGTGAACCCATACACACATATGCACCCACACACGCTCAGTCTCACACATAAACAAGCACCCACATAAATAAAGTACATGATTATCAAATGCCACAGTCTCCCCAACATTGCTGGGGCTCTGGGGCTGTTTCATAGAGCTACCTAGTGCCTCCTGTGGAAAGCATTGCTCATGGCTCACCCAATAGCCAACTGTTGTGGAATATTTGTTTACTATGTAAAGATGAGTTAAATTTGTTTATGCTGTATTTGTTTAATTATGTAAAGATGTGTTGTATTTGTTTCACCTTGCCTGCCTAAGGCACCTGATTAGTCTAACAAAAATCTTAATGGCCAATAGCTAGGCAGAAGAGGGATAGGTGGGGTGGGCAGGCAGAGAGAATAAGTAGGAGGAGGAATCCAGGCTCGAGGGAAGAGAAAAGAGGAGAAACAGAGGGAGATGCCAGGGGCCAACCAGCCAGGCCAGCCAGATAGACACAGAGGGAGCAGTGAAAGTAGGACATACAAAAGAAAGAAAGGCAAAAAGCCCCAAGGCAAAATGTAGATGTGTAATTATCCCAAAACCCATGTGTGTAAACAGCAGGTAAGAATGCATTCAACAGCAGAAAGAGCAATGTGCACTGCCAGAGCCTAGTGATTCTACAACAGCAAGACCTCAACACCCCAACACTGAAGAAGCAGAAGAAAACGACCTTAAAAATAACTTTATGAAGAATGATAGAGGCCCTTAAAGAGGAAATGAAAAAAAATTCCCTTAAAGAAATTGAGGAAAAGATAAACAAAAAAGAAGAAATCAATAAATCCCTCAAAGAAAGTCAAGAAAAATCAGACAGGTGAAGGAAATAGTTCAATACTTGAAAATTGAAATAGAGGCAATAACGAAAACACAAACTGAGGGAATTCTGGAAATGGAAAATCTGAGTAAACAAGCAGAAACTACAAATGCAAGCATAACAAACAGAATGCAAGATATAGAAGAGAGAATCTCAGGCAATAGATTCATTGGTCAGAGAAAATTCAGCAAATTCTTAACACAAAACATCCAGGAAATCTGAAACATCGTGAAAAGATCAAACCTAAGAATAATAGGGATAGAAGAAGAATTCCAGCTCAAAGGCATAGAAAAATATATTCAACAAAATCATAGAAGAAGGACAAGATATGAAGATACAAGAAATTTACAAAACACCAAATAGACTGGACCAAAAAAAAGTCCCCTTGACACATAATAATAAAAAAACTAAACATACAGAATAAAGAAATAATATTAAGAGCTTCAAAGCCAGAAGGTCCAGAATAGATGTTCTACAGACACTAAGAGACCATGGATGCAAGCCCAGACTATTATACCCAGCAAAGCTTTCAATAACCATAGATGGAGAAAACAAGATATTCCATGAAAAACCAGATTTAAACAATACATATCCACAAATCCAGCCCTACAGAAAGTACTGGAAGGAAAACTCCAACCCAAGGAAGTTAGCTGCACCCACAAAATCACAGGCAATAGATAATCTCACACCAGCAAATCCCAAAGAAGGGAAACACACACACCCTACCACCACCTACAACAAAACAAAACAGGAATTAACAATCAATGGTTACCAATATCTCTTAGTATCAATGGACTCAATTCGCCTATTAAAAAAAACACAGGCTAACAGAATGAATTAAAAAAAAAAAAAACAGGATCCATCCTGCTGCTGCATACAAGAAACACACCTCACTTAAAAGACAGACATTATCTCAGAGTAAAGGGTTGGGGAAAGATTTTCCACGCAAATGGACCTAAGAAACCAGTTGGTGTAGCTATCCTAACATCTAAGAAAATAGACTTTAAACTAAAATTAATCAAGAGATAAAGAATAATATTTCATATTCATCACAGGAAACATTCATCAAGATGAAGTCTCAATTCTGAACATTTATGCCTTCAATACAAGGGAACCCACATTTGTAAAAGAAACATTATTAAAGCTTAAATCACACATCAAACAACACACACTAACAATGGGAGACTGCACTCCCACAGGTCTAACAGACAGAAACTTAACAGAGAAATAAGGGAACTAACAGATGTTATTACTCAAATGGACTTAACAGACATTTATAGAACATTTCACCCAAACACAGAATATACCTTTTTCTCAGCATCTCATGGGACCTTCTCTAAAACTGACCACACACTCCATCACAAAGCAAATCTCAACACATACACAAAAAATTGGAATAACCTTCTGTATTTTATTGGATCACCATGGTTTAAAGTTAGAATTCAACAACAACACAAATTACAGAAAGCCTTCAAACTCATGAGAACTGAACAACACCCAACTGAATCACCACTGGGTCAAGGAAGAAATAAAAAGAAATTAAAGACTTCCTAGAATTCAATGAATATGAATGCACAATATACCCGAACTGATGGGGACACTAAGAAAGCAGTGCTAAGAGGAAAGTTTATAGCACTAAGTGCCTACATAAAGAATTTGGAAAAATCTCACACTAACAACTTAGCACATCTGAAAGTCTTAGAACAAAAAGAAGCAAACTCCCACTCAGGTGGAGTAGATGACAGGAAATAATCAACTGAGGGCTGTAATCAAGAAAATAGAAACAAACAGAACAATACAAAGAATCAATGAAACAAAGAGTTGGTTCTTTGAGAAAATCAACAAGATAAACAAACCTTTATCCAAACTAACAAAAAGTCAGAGAGAGACTATCCAAAATAACAAAATCAGAAACAAAAAGGGGGACATAACAACAGACACCGAGGAAATCCAGATAATCATTAGATCATACTTCAAAAACTTGTACTCCACAAAATTGGAAAAATCTAAAAGAAATGGACAATTTTCTGGATAAGCACCACATATCAAAAATAAGTCAAGACCAGCTAAACAATTTAATTGACCTATAACCCCTCAGGGAAATAGAAGCAGTAATTAAAAGTCTCCCAACCAAAAATAATGCCCAGGACCAAATAGTTTTAGCACAGAATTATACCAGAATTTCAAAGAAGAGCTAATACCAATACTCCTCAAGCTATTCCATACAATAGAAACAGAAGAAACGTTGCCAAACTCTTTTTATGAGGCTACAGTTACCCTGTTACCCAAACCACAGAAAGATGCACCAAAGAAAGAGCATTACACATGAACATTGATATAAAAATACTCAATAAAATACTTGGCAAACCAAATCCAAGAGTATATCAAGAAAAATCATCCACCATGATCAAGTAGGCTTCATCCCAGAGTCACAAGGATGGTTCAATATATGAAAATTTGTCAATGTAATCCACCATATAAACAAACTGAAAGAAAAAAATCCACACGATCATCTCATTAGATGCTGAAAAAAGCCTTTAACAAAATGCAACAACCCATCATGATTCAGGTCTTGGAGAGATCAGGGATACATGGAACATTCCTATACAGAATAAAAGCAATATACAGCAAGCCAACAGCCAACATCCAATTAAGTGGAGAGAAACTCAAGGTGATTCCACTAAAGTCAGGATAACAAGACAAGTCTGTCCACTCTCTCCATATCTATTCAATATAGAACTGGAAGCAGTAGCTAGTGCAATATGGCAACAAAAGGATGGTAAGCGGGCTGAGAGAGAAATCAGAGACACAACACCCTTTACAATAGCCGCAAATAATATAAAATATCTCACAGTAACTCTAACCGAACAAGTGAAACCTTTATAGCAAGAACTTCAAGTCTTTGAAGAAAGAAATTGAAGAAAATATCAGAAAATGGGAAGCTCTCCCATGCTCTTGAATAGATAGGATTGACATAGTAAACATGGCAATCTTACCAAAAGCAATATACAGATTCAGTGAAATCCCCACCAAAATCCCAGCACAATTTTTCATAGACCTCGAAAGAACAATACTCAATCTCATATGGAAAAACAAAAACCCAGAATAGCTAAAACAATCCTGTACAATAAAGGAACATCCAGAGGCTCACCATCCATGACGTCAAGCTCTACTATAGAGCTATAGTAATAAAAACAGCTTGATGTGGGGGCTGGAGAGATGGCTCAGAGGTTAAGAGCACCAACTGCTCTTCCAGAGGTCCTGAATTCAATTCCCAGCAACCACATGGTGGCTCACAACCATCCGTTATGAGATCTGGTGCCCTCTTCTGGTGTGCAGATATACATGGAAGCAGAATGTTGTATACATAATAAATAAATAAAATCTTAAAAAAAAAAAAACAGCTTGATGTTGGCACTAAAACAGACACTTGGATCAATGGAATCAAATCAAAGACCCCGACATAAATCCACACACAGATGAACACCTGATTTTTGACAAAGAAGCCAAAATTATACAATGGAAAAAAGAAAGCATCTTCAACAAATGGTGCTGGAATAACTGGATGTTGGCATGTAGAAAAATGCAAATAAATCCATATCCATCACCATGCACAAAACTCAAGTCCAAGTTGATTAAAGACATCAACATAAAGCCAGCTACACTAAAGCTGATAGAAGAGAAAGTGGGAAGCAGCCTTGAACACGTTGGCACAAGAGAGTACTTCTTGAATATAACACCAGTAGCAAAGACACTGAGATCGACAATAAACGGAACCTCCAGAAACTGAGATGCTTCTGTAAGGCAAAGGACATGATCAATAAGACAAAATGGCAACCTGTAGAATGGGAAAAGATCTTCAACAACCCCACATCTGACAGAGGGCTGATCTCCAAAATATATTAAAAACTCAAGAAACTAGATATCAAAATACTAAACAATCCAAAAATGGGGTACAAATCTCAATAGAGAATTCTCAAAAGAATCTCAAATGGCTGAAAGTCATTTAAAGAATGTTCAACATCCTTAGTCATCATGGAAATGCAAATAAAAACAACTCTGAGATACCATCATATACCTGTCAGAATGGCTAAAATCAAAAGCACTGATGACAGCTTATGTTGGAGAGGATGTGGCATATGAGGAACACTCCTCCAGTGCTGGTGGGAGTGCAAAGTTGTTCGGCCACTTAGGAAATCAGTATGATGGTTTCTCAAAAAATTGGGAATCAATCTACCTCAAGACCCAAAGGTACCACTCAGGCATAAACCTAAAGGATGCTCAATCATACCACAGGGACACTTCTTCATCTATGTTCATAGTAGCATTATTTATAATAGCCAGAACCTGGAAACAACTTTCAGTGGTAAAAACAAAACAATGACATCATGAAATTTGCAGGCAAATGGATGGAACTAGAAAAAAATCATCCTAAGTGAGGCAATTTCAGACCTAAAAAGACAAACACAGTATGTACTCACTCATAAGTGGCTATTAGATATAAAACAAAGGATAACCAGGCTACGATCTACAGTCCCAGAGAAGCTAGGTAACAAGGAGGACTGAAGCATGTTCCTAATTAGTCTTATCAATAAAAACCCAGAGTCAGATATAGGGGTAAAAGATGAAATATCAGAGAGACAAAGGAGCAGCCACGTCACTTCTTAACTCTCCCAATTCTCAGACCAATAAGGCCGAGATCACCAGTCTATGCCTTATCACTTCCTGTCTCTGCCCTGTGCTGTCACTAACTGTCCCCTCTCTGTACTGACTACCAGACCTCTATGGTTAACTAGTGGCTAGCTCCGCCCTCTGATCTCCAGGCAAGCTTCATTTCTCAGAACTTGAACAAAAAATCACAACAGAGGACCCTAAGAGGGACCCATAGAGAGCATTGGGAAGGGGAAATAGATGAGCTCTCCTGGGTAAACTGGGGGTGGGGGAGGGGAGTGGATGGAGGATGGGAACATGAGGGATCAGAATGGCAGAGTTGGAGGAGGTATGGAGAAGGAGAACAAGGAAAGAGATATCTTGATAGAGAGAGCCATTATGGGGTTAGGGAGAAACCTGGTGCCAGGGAAGCTCCCAGAAACCTACAAGAATGACCCCAGCTAAGACTCCTAGTGGAAAGGGTGACTGAACTGGCATTCATCTGTAATCAGATTGGTGACTACCCTAATTGTCATCATAGAAACTTCACCCAGTAACTGATGGAAGCAGATGCAGAGATCCACAGCCAAATACCAGGCTGAGCTCCAGGAGTCCAATCAAAGAGAGGGAGGAGGGCACTCGGGAGGCAGAGGCAGGCAGATCTCTGCGAGTTCGAGGCCAGCCTGGTCTCCAGAGCGAGTGCCAGGATAGGCTCCAAAGCTACACAGAGAAACCCTGTCTCGAAAAACCACAAAAAAGAAAAATTAAAAATACAAAGGCATGTAATGTTTTCTATCTAGAATCTTAGCACAGTTTTTTTTTCAAGTTTACTGCTGAACATTTATGGTGTATTATAAATAGAATCTACTTCCTGTTGCATTTTGCAACTGGTTATGGCCAGAATGTAGGCAAAACTATTGATTTTTGAGTATGTGTCTAACATTTGATTGCTCGTTTATCTAGGGAGCTTTTGTTTGGTATTTTTTATGTTTTCTGAGTCTGTGGTTGTGTAAAGTGAGCAGGATGGGGACTTCATTCTTCTATCTGGTGACCAAGTCTCTTTAGTCCCCATATATTTTATTGCAGGGGTAGGGTGGGAGGTGGGGAGGGGTTAAATAAATGTAGAAGTGGCCATGCTTACTTTGTTTTTAGAGTGAATGCCTTCATCATGTTATTTTTACTTTGTATGTGAAGTGCAGGTGTGTTTGAGTGTACACACAGGTATGTATGCATGTATGTGCTTGTACACTTGGAGGTCAGAGGTGAAGGCCAGGTGCCTTCCCTTAGTGCTCTCTACCAAATCTTTTATTATTATTAGTTATTAATTTTACTTATGCATATGGATATTTTGCCTGCATATTTGTCTGTGTACCACGTGTGCCACCTGGTGCCCAAGGAGGCCCACAGAGTCATTAGATTCTCTGTGACAGGGGTCAACATGTGGGTGCTGGGAATAGAATCTGGATCCTCTGAAAGAGCAACAAGATCCCTTTACCCTTTACCACCTATTTTGTCAATCTTCCTTACATGTAAGTAATTCTTAAAATCTTGGAATGAATCAGTTACTTTTTAAGGATGATTTTATGAACACCAGGATTGATTTTTGTTTATTAATTTTCAAATGAAATTGGATCTGTAGTTTCACTTTTTAAATTTTTACACCATCAACTTTCAGTTCTACTAACTTCATTGGTGAGCTAGCTAAGGTGGATTCAGTTCAGTCAAATGTTTGGTAGGCATGAATCTTTTTGGTTCTATGGTAATGTAGACACTTGTGGTGGTTAAAATTAAAGTGGCTCATATATGGCTGGCTCCCAGTTGGTGGACTTGTTTGGGAAGGATTGGGAGGTGTGGCCTTGTTGAAGGAGGTATGTCATTGGGGGTGGCTAAGGTTTCAAAAGACCACACCATTTCAGATTGCTCGTGCTCTCTCTCTCTCTCTCTCTCTCTCTCTCTCTCTCTCTCTCTCTCTCTCTCTCTCTCTCTCTCTCTCTCTCTCTCTCTCTTGCTCTGCCTGCTCCCTGAAGAACTGGTTGTAAGCTCTCAGCTCCTGCTCCAGGACCATGTCTGCCATACCTGTTGCTATGCTCTCTCCCATGATGATCGTGGACTAACCTTCTGAAACTGTAAGCAAGCCCCCAACTAAATGCTTTATTTTATAAATTGCCTTGATCATGGTGTCCCTTCTCAGCAACGGAACCTGAACTAAGACAATACCCATACCCTTGTCACATCTCCATAGTGAGTAAAGTGTGTGTTCTGCCCATGGCATTGGGTTCAACCACACAATGTGCTTAAACAATGCACTGTGGATGCAGGTTTTAAGAGCAGAAGTTTAAAGTGTGATGGTGCTGGGTGCTTGTCTTCCTTCCTCTCCGCTACCACCATGAGAAGAACAAACCACAGCTAAGCTACCTGTTTAAGCACTGAGAAACTCTAACCCGGACCTGAAATTCGGGCCCAAGTCCAGCCAACCCAAGATGACAGTAGCCAGTGCACATGTGAGCAACAATAAGTGATGGTTGTTTCAAGCCATGCAGATAGAGGTGGTTTGTTACACAGCAATACTCTGGTGGCAGCCACTATGCCTTGTGTTCTTAGCTTTTTAACAGACTGTGAAACTTAGACTCACAAGCAATGCTTTAAAGCATGTGAGAATAGAAACGCCCAGTGACATGCTCTATAGACATGCTAAGTGATCCCCTCAGGCCTTATGACTTGTTTCACTCCCATCAGCTGAACCCAAGCTTCCAGTTTTCTCCCATCAAGCCAGTATTGTCAAGCATCTAGATTTTTATCAGTCTGATGCATATTCAAAATTATTTCTCATTGGCATATTTCACTTTAACATGCTTTATTTTTATCAACATGTGCAAACCGTATAAATTAAAGAGGTTCAGTGTGGTAGTCCAACACATATACAAGGTGTGCTTCTCTCTGTTTGTTCATCCCCCTTCAACTTCTACAATCACTATTCTATATTCAGGATGCTGTTTTAAGCTTTGCATTCTCAAGAGAATACATCTTGCATCTTGTTATCTCACACAGTATATTATGCTCCAGTTTGCATATATTCTATTGCATATACCAGTTTTACAAAAGATGCTTAAAGGAATCCTACATCCTAAAGAAAAGGACAGTTATCATAATAAAACACATGAAACCATAAAAACCCACTGGTAGATTCTCAAGAGAGAAATCGAAACAACCAAAGCTCATCTGTATAGCAAACCACAAAGACAAATATGAGGGAAACTAGAACAAAGGACTTCCAAAGCAAACCTAAGGCTAACAAAATAATAGAAGTTATGCCTTGTATAGCTATAATAACCTTAAATGTAAGTAGATGAAATTCCTCAATCGAAAGATACAGACTGACTGAAGAAAGTGAAGTCCCAACAACATGCTGCCCACAGGAAACTCACCCACAAGTGAACTCCTACACAGACCAATGAGGAAAATATGGGAAAAGATACTCTGTGCAAATAGAAACTCAACATGCGCAAAAGTAGTGTGCATACCCCCCACAATCTAATAAATACATGTAAAATAAAATAAAATTAAGGTAATACATAACCTTTTGTCTGCTTGGTAAATTAAAATGCAATAATAAGGGCTCTTGAGTGAGACACCCAGTTTCAAAATAAGGTGGAGAACAACACACACACACACACACACACACACACACACACCAATAAATGTGCACAATGTGTGTGACACACATATAACACAAAGCCAAAAATTGTTAACTTCAAATAAAGAAAAAAATGTCAATGTGCAAGTACGACACAAAGTGAGAAGACCGAGGGTGAGGTAGTGTCTGCAACAGGTCCATGACCTGTCTTTTTGAGTACTGAGTATCTGCATTGACTTATTAGCAGAGTTAAGGAACAGGTTACAGGGGCAGCATTCTTCATTGAGGGGCAAGGAGTCATTGCACATATGAGATAAGTGCCTGTCCTGTTTAGTGTGCTTTAGTATTTAGTATGCACACATGTGTGTGTGCCTGTGTGTAGTGTGCCTGCAGAGGTAAGAAGAAGGTATCAGATGCTCTGGCACCAGAGTGACAGATGGTTGTGAGCTGCCATGTGGGTGCTGGGAACAGAGCCTGGTTCCTCTGCAAGAGCTCTTCACAACTGCTCTTAACCACTGAGCCATCTTACCAGGTCCTGTCCTGGCTAGTTTTTATTGTCACCTACAGTCACCTGGCTAGAGAGAACCTTAATTGAAGAATTGCCCAAATTAATTTGGCTTGGCATCAATGTCTGAAAGAGATTGTGTTGATTTATGATTGCTGTGGGAGATTCCAGGCCACTATGGGCAGCACCATCCCTAGGCATGTGGCCATAGGTTGGATAAGAAGGCTAGCTGAGGAAGACAGAGTGACCCAGCAAGATTTTGCCTCTGGGTTCCTGCTTGAGCTCATTCTCTGAATTCCCTCCGTGGTGATCCGGAAATGTTATTCACAATACACCCTCTCCTCCCCAAGTTGCTTAGGTTAGAGTGTGTCTCCATGGCACAGAAACATAACTGACACAGGCCTTATTACTGAACCATGTCCCAACCCACAGCTTCCTCAAAACACAAATTCAAGTGTGCTCAAAGCCTTCTTATCCTAACAGAAAGATTGACAAAAAGTTACCACCATCAGACTGGCCAGCCTCAGCACCTCAGTAACACACCACTGAATGTGAAAACATGTGGATAAGCAGGGATTCTAGGGGGCTTAAAAAAACATGGATTTCACTTTTAGTCATTTATTCCATAGCGATTCCAGCTAAATTCTACTTTACTTATATTCAGTGGTTGCAGATTAAGCATCTATCCTGTGTCAGACTCTCTAAAAGGTATGAAGCCCACAGAACACGCCTGGCACAGCCTGGCACAGTGTTGCTTTACAGTCTAATGTGTTGAGTGAAATTGAATTTAGGTATTTCATGCAGCTAGTGAGAGTCATGAGGCTCAGAAAGAGCAAGCTACTGAGCAGAATCTTGAACCGTTGTCTGCCTAACTCTAAAAGAAGAAAAATCAGGCTGGTGATAGGTTAGACATTTTCACACAAGAGCCCCTCAAGCACCAGAAGACAGAAACTATCTTCCCAAAACCCCAGATAAATAACCCAAAGTGTCCAGTTGGTAATAAAAGAAAATGTGTTAGCTGTTTCTGATAGATGGTACAAATTTTTACAATCTGTTTTGTCTACCTCTGTACACACATGCAATGTTCTGAATGAGGAATGTCCATTTCACTGTGAATGCAGTACCCACATAAGTCAGAAGAGGGCACTGGATTCTCCTGAAGCTAGAGTTCCAGGCAATTGTGGGCTGCCTGATGTGAGTACTGAGAACCCAACTCAGGTCCTCTGCAAAAGTAGTATGTGCTCTTAACAACTGAGCCATCTCTCAGCCCCTGTACTTGTGTTTTGTGTGTTGAGATAGGGCAACAGAGGGCATGCTGGGGCTTGGGTCTGGACTCTCAGATAGTCTTGTATTCTTGGCTGATGATAGGTGCACATCTTGAGGGGTAGAAGACAAGGTGGCACCTTAACCAAGGTACCATGGCACCACTTGGCAGGTGGGTGAGCAAGGGTCTCTAGCCCACCTGCTCCAAATTCCAAGTGTGTCCCCACACAGGCAGCTGCCCCACTGGGAAGGGTTCTTACATTGCCATAGGTCAGGGTGTGGGCTATAGAAAGGACAGGTGGACACTCTGTCCTGGCCAGGTCTGGCCCGTTGCATTCCTGTGTTCCTCCCCAGTGCAGAGGCAGCTTTGAGGAATCCTTTGAGACAGAAATAGGAAGGGGTGTTGGCAGTGAGGAATGTGGGATGAAGGAAGCTGAGACTACGAAGATGCAGGAGAGAAGACGGACCAAGTGTGGCCTTCTGACCTGGCCTGGAGTCCATAGCCCAGGTGGGGATCTGGGGGTCTGAAGGTTTAGAAGGGATGACAGAGAGATGGCAAAATGGCCTGACCCGTCACCCCTCCCTTTCAGCCAGCTGTCTTGGACCTGGCTCTACCTCAGGTTCTTTGAGTCCTTTAGGCAACAGAATGTGTTGCTCGTGAACCCATGCATGTGCCGGACCCATGAACATGTCAGAACCACGAGCCCTGGGCCTCCCATGCTGCTTCTCTGAAACCACGCAAACACTCTGTCCAGGCCCTCATGAAGGGAGGGAGGGACCTCCTGCCTGTCTGCCTGAGCTGAGGTGATCTTTTTCTGCCTCAGACTTGGCCTCTGCATCAGCCCTTCCAGGACCACTAGTCTGCCAGTGTTCAGACTGATCTTATCTCATCGGTCCCCGGGGTCTCCTGCCTTCGGGCCATGAATCGTGGGACGTCCCAGCCTCCACAAGCACTCAAGCCAATTCCTTATCATGAGCCATTTGTTTGTTGCCTAACACACATGGGCACGTGCACAGGAGCGCGCGCGCGCGCACGCGCGCGCGCACACACACACACACACACACACACACACACACACACACACACACACCTTTGTTTCTCTAGGGTACCCTGACTGATACAGCTGCCTTCCACTGGCCTTTGATGGAAGACCCAGCTTGCTCAGCCAGACTCCTATGTCAGTTGCCCTGGTGGCCATCCTGATGTGTCTCCTGCCTACCCTCAGCCTATCTGTGTCTCATACACTCCTGACTCCAGTCTCTGGCCTCCAACCCAGTTCCCGTGTTGCCTTGGTTAACCCCCTTCCCCACAATTCTATGTCAGCCTCCTGCCACTCAGGCTATAGCTGGCTCAACCATAAGAGGGGACGAGGCCAAGCTGGCCAAGGGGAACCCTGACCAATCTCGGTAAGAAGGTTTCCTCTTCTTCTGGGCCTCATTACCAAGTGGCTGGCTACATGTGTGTCAGGGGACTTCCAAACCGCCACCTTCCCAGGTACCACAGGTGCCACTAGACCGTGTGTGTATGTGCTAACGTGTGTGTGAGTGCACTTGCATGCCACAAACACGCCTGTGATCGTGCATGTATGTGTGTGTGTGCATGTGAGTGGATGTGGGAACTGGGGGGGGGGAGCTGCAAGCCTCCCCATCACCAGCCTGTCCTCTACCAAGCTAGTGGATGTGGAGAGCTAACAGGCTGCCCTCATTAATATTTATGACAGAGAGAGGAAGTTGCATAAATCTTCCCTGATACTTAATTAAACCAAACTTCGTTTGATTTCCCCTCTTTCTGCCTCACTGAGTGTGGCCAGCATGCCTATTAGATGCTCATCCTTGCCCAGTGGTCGAGGCTGGACAGAGCCCACCTGCTGCTGCACACACCCTGACCTTCCAGCATCAGCAGAGCTGGTGATCCTTAGGAGCCCTCGAAGACCCCGTTTGTGAATTCTGCCTGGTGAGGGGCAGAGACCCAGATGGAGCACTGGCTTCCCCAGGACAGATGCCCCTTTGGAACAGGAGAGAGAAGGGGCTGCTACCTCCTGCCCTTTTTGCTGCTCACAGCCTCTGAGGAGTAGTTGGGTCCCATAGAGAGAATGACATGGACTGTGTTCCCCCACCCCTCCTCACTCACCTTCCGGGTACCACAGCTGAGAACTCTGACGTGAGTCCCAAGTCCCGTCAGATCTGGGTGTCTCCCTGCACTCTAGGAGCTGCTTAGCACCAGGCTGACATATCTTTGATGGGGCATCATACACAGGAAGCAGCTTGACCCCCGAAGGCCCCTCTTAGCGTGGGATTGACACCAAGCATTGACTTTGCTTCAGGCTTATCCACAAATCTCAGCCAATTTTTATTAAAGAGCTGCGTGTGGTGTGGAACATGCCAGGGAGACAACCTTATTTATAGATCTTGATCGGCAGAGAAGAGCCCACGCTTGCTTCCGCTGGTGCCCTGGCTTGCCTCCCTCCACCTCAGGTGGGAGGGGGTGATTGGCAGGTTCGGATCCTCACTGCTTGCTCCCCTTCCCAGCTCAGCTGCACAAGACACACGGACCCATGTGCAGACAGACACACAGACATGAACCTGGAACAGGCCCATACACATTTTTCACACACACACACACACACACACACACACATTGCTGTGAACTGAACTGTGATACCTCTCCACAGAAACAGACATGAACCTGGAACACACACACACACACACACACACACACACACACACACACACACACACACTGCTGTGGACTGAACTGTGGCATGCCCCCATTCATGGTGAATATCTAACCTCCCCACCCCTACACACACATATACAATGTGATTGGATTTCCAGTTAGGGCCTTTAGGAAGTAATGAAGGTTATAGGACATCTGAATTATGGGGCTTTAATCTGGCAGGTCTGGTGTTCTTACAAAGGACAAGACATGGAATGCTCCCTATCCCCCTCTTCCACACCCCCACCTCTGTTCACAAAGGGAAGATCAAGGATAGGTGGGGACCCAGGGAGAGAGCGGCTCCCTGTAATTGAGGGAGAGCACCCTCAGCAGAATCTGAGCATGCCTGTAATTTGACATGGACCTCAAGACTCCAGGACTGCAGAAAGTGAGTGTCTACTGCCTGAGACATCCTGCGCAGCCCAGGCTGATCCCAAGACAAGTGCACAAAATTAAGCACAGGTGTGTGGACACCGCTACAGACAGTTCCCACACAGGTGGAGGCAATGTGAGTTTACTGGATTTGCCCTTCACCCAGGAAAGATGGCAAGAGATGGGCTGGGGGACTTCCAGTGCAGGGAGTGGAAGGGACTTCCTGCACAGTGGCATCAGCCTCGATTGGTATGGCTGGTGAATCAGGCTTCCCACTCTCTTAAACACAAGGCACACCATGGAAGGGAACCATGACATTAGGTACTGTACCCAGGATAACAGCACTGGTAAGAGGTGTGGATGCCGTGAGTATGGGGCTGTGGCTGAGCGGAGTTTTGCCCATGCCTTGGGCATAAGTGGTGAAGTTGGTACCAGAAGGCCTCTGTGCCAGCTGAGCCCTGAAGCCTCATGGTTCTGGGAGGTCTACGGGTGACAGGAGACACTCAGATCAAGAGCAAGAACCAGGCTCGGGCTCTGGGGGTACAGGTGGCAGCTCATGGGCTTGGGGTTTGATTATTACTAGGAGCTTGAAAATGTTTGCAAACCAGATAGAGATGGTGAATTTACATCAATACTGCCTTAAATTGCTGCAGAATGGCTCACTTTTAAATAGTTTAGTGCAAGACGGCTCAGTGGGTAAAAGCACATGAGGCTAACCATGAAGGCCTGAGTTCCATCACCAGAACCACAGGGTAGATGGGGGAAACTGACTCCTGGAGGCTGTCTTACCTCCACATGTCCGAGGTAGCATGGGCATACACATGCATGTAAATGGTAAGTAAAAAATGAATTCAAAAATAAAAATAATTCTCCATCATACAAATTTACCTCATTTTATGATTAGAAGAGTCAGAGGATATGGACACTGAGCTCTACACAAGCTGCCCTCAAGCCCCAGCTGTCACCTGATAGCTGGGTGATCTTTCCCATTTCCCCAGTCTCCATCTGTGAAATGGGCTGGTATTCTTCCCTCTCACCAGATTATTGTGGTTAAACGATGGAGCAGATTTGAACACAGCATCCAGAGCACTGGAGGAATTAGATCAGCTCGCACAATGAACCCAAGACTGTCTAGAGGTATCATAATCTCACACCACCGAGAGTCTGAAAGAGTGGCGGCTTCAACAGCCTGGGACCAGGGGTCAAGACCTGCGGGTTCCTGGAATACACGGATAATGCTCTCAACATTGGATAGATGAAGAAAAGATGTGGGAGGTATCTACCCCTGGGGTCTCCTGTGGTGAAGAAGGAAGCCACACCCAGTTAGCTGAGGCTAGATAGGACGGCCACAGCAGAGCGGTTCTGATTCATTCTCCCATCCCTGGGAACTACAGTTCCCATCAGGGAGGCTCTTGAGAGACCCAGAAAGAGCAGCAGGAGAGGGAGGGAGAGCTGCATTGTGGGAATTGTAGTTACTGTGAACTGTTTCAGCTGCAGCAGAGCAGGAATGTATTTGATACGGGGAAAATCAGATTCTTGGTCTCATTAATAAAAGAATTTAAGAATAGGCTCACATGGAAATTCTAGGACAGTTTTGTTAGAGTTTAAAATAAAAACCTCGGGGCAGGCAAGCTGTAAAACCTCATCAGCTGCCTGGAGGAGAAAGGAGAAAGGGAAAGTGTACTGTTTAAGCTGCCACTGAAGTCAGGCATTTTACAGACAAGCAGTTCAAAACGTTAAGGAAGGCATGCTCAAAAAAGAAGGAACGGAAAATCACCCCTTTCTGAATAATTCAGAAAAGGGGGCAGACTTATGGCCCTTCATGGTATGTAGGTGTCTACACTGTGCAGGAGGATTCTGGGAAAGGAAAGCACAGTATCTCATTGAAGGATTAATTACTTTAGCTCTTTAGCGTGGCTTAGGGAGAACCCACCTTTCTGGGATGTTAGGTCTCTACTCCCTCCATCAGGAGGTTGGCTTGTTGTTTTGTTTGTTTTCTGCTGTGATATGCCAGAGGAAAACCCATCTGATCACAGCCCCCTACAGCCTCTCCCCACGATGTGACATGCTGCAGGAAGAGATGATCTCTGTCTATGTCCACCCCTTGAAGCTGGGCTAGCATTTTGAAGGCCAGAGGGATTCAGAAAACTCAAAACGGGGGCAGCTGCCTTAGGGGGCAGGCAGCTCCCCAGGTCCTGCTGACTTTTATGTAGGTGTTAGGGATCCAGCTTGGGGATGCAGCCTCTGGTCCCCACACTTCTGTAGCAGGTGCTTTACCCACCCACCCAGTCATCTCCCAGCCCCTTCTGTCATTTTATTCCTTTCATCTAGTCACATCTCAATAGGGAGATAAATCTAAGAAAAAAAAAAACATAATCATCACCTTTGGTTATATATGCTAAATATTGACTCTGTGTATGTGTGTGTGACTCTGTGCGCGTGTGCGTGCATCCACATCTGTGTGTATGTGTCTCCATGTGTGTGCATACACATCTACATTATAAACGCCCTCCACAATTTGCTGTAGGAGCTGCAGGTGTGTCTCCAGGTCATAACAGACCTCACTAATTCCCACCCTTGAATTCTTAAAGTTGTTTCTAATTTTTTGTTATGTGTGGCTGGAGTGACTCCTCTCTGGCCAACAATTGAAACTCTAAGGGCTATATTTTCAGAGGCCAAAGGCAGGCAAACTTTTAAGCTTCCTGACATATACTGCTAAAGCATCCTTCAGAAAAGTCTCCCTGATTTTGGCTCTTTTTGCTGCAACTGTTCTGGGGAGGCCCTTCCTACGTGTGTCTACCAGCGGTGGTTAGAATCATTATTTTAAATCTGACAGTGTGAAAGGTGAAAATGTGTGTCTCGGTGTGAATATAATTTTTATTTCCTTTAATTACTAGTGAGGTTGAGATCTTTTTCTGTTTATTAGTCTTTTACATTTTTTCATCTGCTGATGATGTGGCATAAAAGATAGAAGTGGGCTACAAACCTTTATGTATAATCTGATCCTAAGTTTGTTAGAGACGGACAAGGCTGGCCAGAAGCCACATGTGCTGTGGCACGTCAGGGCAGTGGGGGATGGAAACAAATTCTATTTTTCATTTTCAAATTTGCTCATTCTCCAAATTGTACATGATGAACAAGCATTGTTTCCATAGCCCAAGACGATGTGATTTTTAAAAGGGACAATTATAATGATCTTATTAAAAAGAGTCCGAAGTTTTCAGCTGGAGTTGGGAGTCAAGAAGAGTCCCCAAGGTCACCAAAAAGCACAGTTCAACAGAACCGCCAGAGGCATCACAGCCTCCTAGTCACTGCAGACACCAGCACGCAGTCTAGTCTGCCTCTGGAAAAGGCAAAGGTGAGCCTCCAGGGGCAGGGCAGCAGGCCCAGGACATGGCCAGTGGGTACCAGGCGCTCACAGGCATCCGTGGGTAATTACATCCCCTTTTAACGCATGCAAATTGTATCAGTATTATTTATATATTCAAAGCCACGGATGAATAATATATGCATTTATGCAGAGGTAATTGCCTTAGCCAGGTTCTTCCTGGGACTTTTATTGTCTCCCCAGATACTGAATATTCAACTCCCCTCTCCAGCAGTGGTACTGTCTGCAGCCTGCCCTCCTCCAGGGAAGGGGCTAGTCTTGCAGGGAGGGGGTTTGGTTGGGTCATGAGGGTGGGTGCTGTTCCCCCTACACCACACTTGAAGATGAGGAGGCTAGGGCCTCAGGCCAGGGCTCAGCGTCTAATCTCAGCCTGGACCACAGGCACCCCCACGTACACGGTCTGCACCTTTTGTCCTGCTAACAGCCTTGTTTTGGACTCTCTTCTCTTGCCTTTGCCTTTGTACAAACCACTGTAGCCAGACAGAGTGGGGTGTGGGTGGGAGTGGGTAGGCAGCCTAAGCAGACACCCTGTTACTCTGCCCATCCTTGTCCATTTGAAGTAGGTGCCCTATCTTTTTAGGTATCCCCACATGGAGAGATGAGAAGGGATGCTGTGGGGGAGGGATCCATCAGCAAGGAACTAAGCATCCTTTGTCTAGGAAGGTCCCTCTCTTTTGAAAGTGGTTCAGGGACAGCACCTGTGCCCCACACATGGCCCTCACCAGGGCTTGGGCTCACAGGGTAGCACATGGGAACTGTTTTAAGAAAGCTGAAGAGAAGTGAGTTTTGGTGAGAAAACAAACTAGCTCCATAGTCACCTTGAAAGCCAGGCACTGTGCGGTGGAATGAGCAATATGTTCATGGGGAGCTGGGTGGGGCCTTGGACAGAGTGAGACAGAACAGGAACTGATGACCAAGTGGAAGCAGCACCCTATGGGGGCCATCAGAGATGTGAGTGCGGGGGACTCTTCTCCTTAAGTCACTTACATGCTTACAGATCAAGCTTTGGAGATGCTTTCTAGTTAGTCACTGCTCCAGTGAGCTTTCAACTCCATTCTAGAGCAGACTCCTGGCATCGGTCCCCAGCACTAGCCACATGGCCATCTCAGTCGGTGTTCTGCTATAATAGAGCACCACAGGCTGGGTCATTTATAAACAACAGAAGGTCTCCTGGCTTTGGCGACTTGGACATGCAAGAGTATGGTGCATTTGGTGAAGGTCCCTATACTGTTGTAACAGCTCAGGGCATGAAATGGTGGTGTAGACAGAAAGGTAAAAAGGGCCAAACCCACAGATTCAGGAGAAACCTACTCCCATGATAGTCAACTACTTTCCCAGCGGCTGCTTCAGACCATGTAGGAGGCAGAACCCTGGTCACCCCTGAGGGATGAGCTACCCTTTCACAATGTTACAAAGGCCATTACACTCCTATGTGAGTTTTGTAAGGACAAGCCACATATTCCACATGTCCACACCATGGTCCTGACTTTCTGCTGTCCCCATAGTCCCTGGCCTGGCAGGTGCCAACTCTTCACCCACTGCTCCAGCCCAGCCCTTAGCACCATTGCTGACTACCCTACTTCTCTGTCAAGGCAAATCCCATCTGTGACGAAGTCTGTTTATGACACCCTTCCTGTGTATCCTGAGCCAGGCCATTTTGACTACCTCTGCTGCCACCATCCTGGTGCAAGCCCATGCCGTGTCAATTTTGGTGGCCATGGCAGCCTCTTAGCATTTCTCTGCATCATGTTGTTGCTTTCACAGCAGCTGCATTTCCCCACACTGAAGGACAGTTGTCTTCCCTGCTGCAGCCTCCACTTGGAGCTGAGCCCAGGTCTTGCAGTGGCCTCTGAAGCCCCCCCCCCCCATGGTCTTCCCCTCTGCCTTAGGCTCAGTCTTCTCTCTCCATCCAGCCTGCCATTGCTGCTTGGGGCTGGCCCAGAGCCCTGCCCCAGGGTTGCAGGTGGCAGCTGTTGGAAGTCAATCATCTCAGAAATCATTTAAGGTGAGGTGGAAACCCACCTGCCAACCCCATATCAGGGGCAGCCTGGACACAACCACCTGCTCAGCGAGGTCTGCTCCAGGGTGCAAGGGAACAGAGAAGCCACTCAAGAAGCTGCAGACGGCAAAGAGAATGTCATTAACCAAAGTGCAGTGGGGTCCAGGCGAGACTGGGAGCAGAAATAAAGGACGTATGTTGTAAGTGTTCACCATAAAACGCCTCCAGGATGGAGTTGACTTGTATTGAGTCCTCTATGTCCACATGTAATTTCTATGCTTAGTTCATAACCAATTTTGTTTCTGTATTACCACTCATTCTCACTTTTATTTTGAGGAGAACCCCAGTCATCACAACATGGGGCCCTCTACAGCTGCCCTCACCAGTGTGGCAATGACCCCAGGACTAAGCTGAACTCTTTCACACCAGGCTCTGGGATGAGTTTGGCCTCCAGATTCTCAGCTTCACCCTCTGGGCTGCTGGGAAGGCTTGCATCTGCAGAATAATACTGACAGGGAACATAGTTGGGGGTGGCCAGACATGGTGGACAGAGAGCCTCCCAAGGCCTGTCCAGTGTGAGTTATGGAAAACTTGGGTCCCAACCAACATATCAAACAGATTTTCTATGAGTAATTGGCAGGTTGATTCTCAAATTGATATGAGAAATCAGAGAACCAATAATAACCTAGGCAGTATTCTGCCTGGTTTCTAAACTCACTCTACAGGTGATATAATCAAGATCGTGGGACCTGGCATGAAGGCAGATGGTTGGGAAAGGAAAGGTGAGTCCAATACAGTCAGATACCCAGAGGGTCCACTCTCTCACCACTCTTCCTCCCTCACCCTGGTCTGTCTGTCTCTCTCTCCTCCTCCTTCTCCCCTCCCTTCCTTTCTTTTTGTCTTTCTTTCCTCTTTTCGTCTACTCACTGTAAAAAGCAAGTCTTCAGTCACTGGACAACTAGATGAACGAATGGAGAAACAGAATAAAAAGCAAAAAACTGAAGAGCCCACCCCTGCCTCGCACTACACACACAAGTCACATCATATCAGTCTACAATGGATCATAGCACTCGAACGATAGGCTTCTATGAGAAAATTCAAGAAAACACACTCACAACACAGAGCAAAGATCAACTGAGAGCCCTCAAGACACAGGGATTATAAACAGAAACTGTGCTCCAGTCACTATAGGAGGCCTGTGCTCCAGTCACTGTAGGAGGCCTGTGCTCAGGTCACTGTGGGAGGCCTGTGCTCAAGTCACTGTGGGAGGCCTGTGCTCCAGTCACTGTAGGAGGCCTGTGCTCCAGTCACTGTAGGAGGTCTGTGCTCCAGTCACTGTAGGAGGCCTGTGCTCAGGTCATTGTAGGAAGCCTGTGCTCAGGTCACTGTAGGAGGCCTGTGCCCCAGTCACTGTAGGAGGCCTGTGCCCCGGTCACTGTAGGAGGTCTGTGCTCCAGTCACTGTGGGAGGCCTGTGCTCCAGTCACTGTAGGAGGCCTGTGCTCCAGTGTCACTGTAGGAGGTCTGTGCTCCAGTCACTGTAGGAGGCCTGTGCTCAGGTCACTGTAGGAGGTCTGTGCTCAGGTCACTGTGGGAGGCCTGTGCTCAGGTCACTGTGGGAGGCCTGTGCTCCAGTCAATGTAGGAGGCCTGTGCTCCAGTCACTGTAGGAGGCCTGTGCTCCAGTCACTGTAGGAGGCCTGTGCTCAGGTCATTGTAGGAAGCCTGTGCTCAGGTCACTGTAGGAGGCCTGTGCCTCAGTCACTGTAGGAGGCCTGTGCTCCAGTCACTGTAGGAGGCCTGTGCTCCAGTCACTGTAGGAAGCCTGTGCTCCAGTCACTGTAGGAGGCCTGTGCTCAGGTCACTGTAGGAGGCCTGTGCTCAGGTCACTGTAGGAGGTCTGTGCTCCAGTCACTGTATGAGGCCTGTGCTCCAGTGTCACTGTGGGAGGTCTGTGCTCCAGTCACTGTGGGAGGCCTGTGCTCAGATCACTGTAGGAGGTCTGTGCCCCAGTCACTGTAGGAGGCCTGTGCCCCAGTCACTGTAGGAGGTCTGTGCTCCAGTCACTGTGGGAGGCCTGTGCTCCAGTCACTGTAGGAGGCCTGTGTTCCTGTCACTGTGGGAGGCCTGTGCTCAGGTCACTGTAGGAGGTCTGTGCCCCAGTCACTGTAGGAGGTCTGTGCCCCAGTCACTGTAGGAGGCCTGTGCTCCAGTCACTGTAGGAGGCCTGTGCTCCAGTCACTGTAGGAGGCCTGTGCTCCAGTCACTGTAGGAGGCCTGTGCTCCAGTCACTGTAGGAAGCCTGTGCTCCAGTCACTGTAGGAGGCCTGTGCTCAGGTCACTGTAGGAGGCCTGTGCTCCAGTGTCACTGTGGGAGGCCTGTGCTCCAGTGTCACTGTAGGAGGCCTGTGCTCCAGTCACTATAGGAGGTCTGTGCTCAGGTCACTGTAGGAGGCCTGTGCTCAGGTCACTGTAGGAGGTCTGTGCTCCAGTCACTGTAGGAGGCCTGTGCCCCAGTCACTGTAGGAGGCCTGTGCTCCAGTGTCACTGTGGGAGGCCTGTGCTCAGATCACTGTAGGAGGTCTGTGCCCCAGTCACTGTAGGAGGCCTGTGCCCCAGTCACTGTAGGAGGTCTGTGCTCCAGTCACTGTGGGAGGCCTGTGCTCCAGTCACTGTAGGAGGCCTGTGTTCCTGTCACTGTGGGAGGCCTGTGCTCAGGTCACTGTAGGAGGTCTGTGCCCCAGTCACTGTAGGAGGCCTGTGCCCCAGTCACTGTAGGAGGCCTGTGCTCCAGTCACTGTAGGAGGCCTGTGCTCCAGTCACTGTAGGAGGCCTGTGCTCCAGTCACTGTAGGAGGCCTGTGCTCCAGTCATTGTAGGAGGCCTGTGCTCCAGTGTCACTGTGGGAGGCCTGTGCTACTGTGCCCAGCTTTACATGAATGGATCCAAACTCAGCTCATGAGGTCTTCATGGTGAGCAGTTTACCCACTGTGCCATCTCCAGGCCTGGGGCTTTCATTCTTTGTGTGTAAATATATCCTGTGATTAGAAGCAAAATCAAGATAGCAACCCAAACAGATCACAAAAGAAAATACAGAAATTCCCCCAAATCATAAGGGTGACAGTAGCTTTAGCAAATCACAAATTAAAATCCCATGAAATACAAATGCACCCAATAGAATGGCTAAAATAAAATGTCCAATAGTATCAAGTGTTGGCAAGAATGTTTTGCAACCACAGAGCGCTAAGCTTTTCTGATGAGACTGTAAATACAATGATTTGGGTAATGTTTCAGTATATACATACAAACATATATGTATGCATCCTTGTATATTTATTGTATACATATATGTATATGAATATAAATAGAGATTTATTTTTATTATTTTAAAATTGTGTCTATGCCTGTCTCTGTGTGGTATGTGTACATGACTGCAGATGCTCACAGAGGCCAGTAGAGGGTATCAGATGCCCTGGAACTGGAGTTACAGATAGTTGTGAGCCACCACACAGATGCTGGAAACTGAACCTGGGTCCTCTGCAGTCAGTGCTCTTAACCACCAACCATCTCTCCAGCCCTTGAAACCTACTTTAAAGACAAGCACGGAGGCTGGAGATGGGTCAGTGGCTAGGAGTAACATTCTTCCTCCCGTAGCTCCTTTCCCAGCACTCACGCCAGGTTGCCCCCCGCCCCCCCTTAACTCCAGCTCCTGGGGATCAGATGCCCTTTTCTGGACTTCTTGAGAAACCACACTTATGATGCATAAACATGTAGACAAACCGGAAGCCTGCGTGGTCAGGGGTGGTGAGTGGACCGGAAGGAAGCCTGGTGAGAGGATTCACATCTTGCTTATCATACTGTGGAGTGTTGCTCAAAATAAAAAAGGAGGGAACTGTTGACAATCACATTCTATAAAGTCCAAGCTCAAGAGCGAGCAACTCTAATGTATGACCAAAGAAGTCAAGACGGAGGCTCTGCTTTTGGGGCACGAGAAGAAGCTGACTATGAAATCCCAGAGAAGGACCTTTGGCGGCACTGAGATACCATGGTGGATTTGTGCCTCTAGGAAGATATTGTACACAAACACACAAGACACCTGCCATTTCCTTCCTGCCGAGAAACTTTCAGATGATCCACCCAGGCTTTGGTTTTAGAGGGAGCCTAAGATAGAGAAAGCAAGACATCTGCCCAAGCTCACACAGCAAGTTAGCGCAGGAATAACCTAGTCCCCTCTCGACTCTCCCAATGTGCCCCAGGCCTGCCTCACCTACCTATCAGAGGTCTCAGGACCTTAAAAGGGAGACAGAAAAGGGACCGCCCCTCGGCCTGCTACAACACTGAGGCAGCCGGGGAAGAGCTGCAGCCATCTTGTCCTTCAAGCCACACTGTGAGCACTGCAGTGTGAGCAAGTGTAGCGGGGGAGGATGGTGGAAGGCAGGCGGTGGCGGGGAGGGTTGGCTGCCGAAGAGGCGGCCAAGCAGAGCCTCTGCGGACCCACTCGCCCCTAAATCACACGGCCCCATGAATAATAAATAAGAACCCTTGGATCCTTAATAGTAGTCGCATGTCTTATTAAACTAATATTTCACAAACTTTATTCTCCCTGTGGTTTGAGGTCGGGAACAAAGCCGTTGGGGGTGGGGTTGATGCTGAGGGCCTGGGAGGGGCATCAGGGCCCACCAGCGGCAGCCTCTCAGTCAGTTCCCCCATGTCCAACCTGGCCCAGAGGGCCACAGGTATCCTGTTTGTTCTTTCAGCATTCAACCCATGGTGACCAGGGTGACCAGCAGCCAAGGGCCTTCTTGGAGCCAGGCCCTACATGGAACACAGTTCCTCTGCAGGAGAGAGACAGACAGTTGTTCTGGAGAGCAACCAGTTCTGGGGCACAGTGGAGGGCTGAGCTGCGTGCAGGGGTGGCTGGGGGAACTTGGGGGAGCTGGGGAGATGGCTGCACAGGCTTCGAGGAAGGTAGGTCCAGCAAGCTGAGGAGAAGGAATCTCCTGTGTGCCAGGGACCACCAAGCTGGGCTGTAGGACCCAAAACAGAGTCCCACACACCTGCCGGGAAGCCTCTCTGCCTGTTACCAGCCAGGTGGTCTTGGGAAGACAAGGGCAAATCCCTGAGATGACCCTGATATGTGAGGAACCCTGGGGACCTATGGCCCACAGGCACAGGCTTTGCTTCTAGGCAAAGCATCTAAAGATGTGGGAGGGGGCTGGCTTTTAGCTCAATGGTAGAGCACCAGGTTTTGGCGTACCCCTGACTGCCCTGGTCAGAAGCAGGTAGTCCAGCCTTGCTAGCGTTAGGGGACCATTTGGAAAGGAAGGCACACACAGGTTCCCTGATTGATGCCTACTTCCATGCTTCCTCACCCCAGCCATAGCCTGCTGACAGGTCTCTTTGGCTCACCTGAAGGCACTGCTGGATGTCTTGCATATGGCCTCAGCTCACCTCCTCCAGACCTGCTAGCCCTTGTCTCTCAGCCCTAACTCATCTCCTCCCCGTGTCTGGTTGGTGCCAGACTCTGCCAACCCTGGTGGCTCTGGGCTGGACACTAGGATGCAACAAACATCCACGCATACATCTTCTCCAGCACCCTGAACACGGGACCTGCCCTGCTAACCCCACTGACTGATTCTAGCCCGGATGGCTGTCCTGAGTTGGGCTGTCCTGACTCCATGGGGACAGGGCCTCCAGCTGCATGGATCCTCCTACTTCCCTATCTCCCTACAGAGCGTAGGCCTTCCTCACCTATCCTAAACTAATCAAGGCGTTGTCTCTGTCTCACACCTGCTCCAAAGTGCTCCTACTAGCCACCACAGGTATAAGGTCGGAAGGTCTCTGAGCCCATCCACTCTCTACAGGATAGCCAAAGTCCCATGAGCAAGAGATTCAGTGCTTTTTAACAGTTGCCTGGGTTTATCCTTTATAAGATGGTACCCAGAGTATGTGGCCATGGGTATCATCATCCTCTCAGCTCCATGCCCTTGGGTAGCTTTAAAATAGGGAGACAAAACAGAATGATAATTAGCTGCTGAGTTCAGGAATAATAGTAGTCCTGGTTGAGTTTACTAGCTCAATCAAGATTCTAGAATGGGACAGCAAGGAATGGACTGGAAGCCCCTAATAGGAAACTATAATCCCAGGAGAGCAGTTGCCAAAAAAGAGCCTCTATTAGCTGGGCCTGTGCTTTGACCTCCTGGGTGAAGGTCAACATAGGAAACCAAGAGGTGGTGAGAGGTCTCTGGGAGCAAACTTTCACACAAAAGGGACACAAGAGATTGATGGATACAGAGAACTACCAACATGACAGCCTAGACCACCTGAGTTCTTACTCCTGGTAGGAGTAGGGGGGTCCCACAGGGTCAGGATAGGGTTGGGTGTGAGGGGAATATTGAGCAATGTGACTCAGAACCAGGGCACAGGTCCATGTCAAGATCACTATAGGCTCTTAAACATGAGTCCCAGACATGAAGGGAAACCTAGGCTACCTGGGAAGTGTAGGAAAAGGCAATGGGAAGGGATCCTGAGAGTAGAACCATACTGCAGCTTCCTCTGGTTCTAGACACCTTGCACATGACTCTGGGACCCTAGAAGACACCAGGACCCTGTGCACAGTCACCTGATCAGTAGACAGCAGGATCAAGACACCACCCAGGGGACACGGAATGGGTGTCCTCCTCAGGTCAGCCTGCAGACTGGCCTTGGTACTCTTTTCCACCAAGAGAACTATACGGGAAAGGAGGCAGCACCTGGCACCTGTCCAAGAAGCCCCAGGCTCTGGCTTTCCAAAAGTGAGCACTGTGTATGCAGAGGGAAGGAGCAGTCCGAATCCCTGCCCCTTCCCAAGGCAGGAGGACCAGCCAGACTGGAAGCATTGTCTACAATAGCCAAGCTGGGTGGTTACCTGATGAACGTGGGAGTGGACAATAGAGGGAGGGACAAACTGGGGCTGAAGGGTAATTGTGAGAAAGGACATTCTCAGAATTAGGTTTCCTTGAGATCGGCAGTGAGTTCTTCAGCCTTGGAGATAACCAAGTTAAAGCTGGTGACTCTGTGTATGAGTGTGGGGGTGGGTGGGTGCACTAGGGGCCCTAATGCAGTCCCTGGTGGCCTTCCTTCCCTCCTTGAAAACATCATCATGTCATCATGTTTCCACCCCTGGGAATGCCTCTCCCACCTGTTAAAGCCAGGCCCAAATCACACCTCACCCTGTGGGAGCCTCTCTGAGCCATTCAGCCTGATGCTCTCTCTCGTTGCCCTGGCTTGCTTGCGCTAACTGGACATTCTGTCCACTCAGTAGAGTTAGAGTCACATGAAGTAGGTGACTCCATCAGCACTACGTGCCACCGTTACACACTGACCTGCACACCCTGAGGCCTGGCACTGGGTCCCAAGTGCAATGATGTTAATGGTCATTCTCCCAGCTGGGCAGATGAGGGTCCCCTAGAAAGACAAAGTGAGCTGTAAGGTGACACAGTTAGGCTCAGAAGATCCAAAGGCTTCCCTCAGGGCACATAGGCTGACGACTCTCCCAGGGCTGGAGAGATGACCAAGCAAGTTCCCAGGTGAGAGCATGGCACAGATCCTGTGCTCTCTGGGAGTGTTTGGCCTCCACTGCTCACATCCTCTTTCTTTGTCTCTATCCTTGCTGTCCCCACCCTGGCCAGCCTCAGAGCTTTTCATCTCACCCTCCTCTGCCTTGTCTGTCTTTCCTCCCTCTCCCACCCCATCTCTCCCCTTATGTCTCCTTGTCCCCACTGTTTCCCTGCTGTGTCCCGTCTGCCATTCTGCCCTCTTTGTATCTTCCTTCCATTTCCCACCAGCTCCTGCCGCTGGGACGCATGGAGCCGAGGAGCCACGTATCTGCTTCCCCCTTGTCTTTTGGAGGTCCACATCACCAAGGCATCCTTTGTCTCTCCAGCTTGCTGGGTCGCTGGCTTCCCTCCTCCATTTATGAGCTAGTGTGTTAGTGGACAGGGTAGGGGATGGAGGCCACTCACTAGTGACCCATCCTCACGATCACCTCATTATTTATCACCAGGGACACCGGTGTTTCCATAAATTACCTCGACCTGGAGCTGCCCGCGCCAGAATCGATAGTGCCTCTTGCCTAATACCCAATTATTAATAACCATGGGGGGAAGGGTGTCCAGACATGGCCAGACATGCCACTCTGGGCCCTCGCCTGGCAGGGGGAGGGAGCGTGCTGGGAGGGAGCTGTGATATGCCTGCACAGGCTGATAGGAGAAGGCGCTAGTGTCATCCTCATATCCTCCTAAGGTTTGGGCCACTGAATCTGAGACCTAGTCCCACTTTGAGGTCTGAGGAGCCAGGCAGAGCTGTCTCGGCACCCCCAGGTAAGGATAAGGCACATAGGCACACACTGAAATCAGCTCTGTGGGACCACCCAGGACCCTCGTGACCAGGGTATCTCTTTTTCAGGATGGGGATCTGGAGGAAGCCCTGCTGCGTGCCAGCTGGAGGCTGTCATCCCACTATGTGCACTCAGAGTCCTAAAGCTGCAGTAGGAGAAGCCCTGCTATTGCAGACTTCAGTGGCTGGAGGGAGGGGGCCCAGAGAGAGGTGTGGACGGGGAGGTGGGAACAGAATTTCTTAGGGGATTTGCAACCAGTGAGGCTCCAGCTTGAGGCCCTGAGGGTCAGAATCAGAACAGCTGTCAATGGAGGACAGGGTCCAGGCAGGGAGAGACAGAGCTCCAGGAGTCCCTGGCATTTGCGTAGACCGACATCCAGATCTACACAACCTCAAGCTGTCCCCTCCTCTCTCCCAGAAACACACTTATGCCACATGCGCGCATCAGGACCATGGTGTTTTTACACACCAAACACTCCCCTGTGGGAGTCCTTCACTTATGTAGTTACACAGATTCAAAGACACAAAGACACACTGTTAAAAATACCCACGGAGACACAAATACCACATTCAGACAGCCAAGCATGCATGTGTACCTATGCACACAGACCCCTCCAGACTTTACCATCTATAATTACAGACATGGGGGGCACCCTCGAATATCGCCCAGCGCACGTACCCTTTTGTGCACGCAGCATGCACACTACACAGTGGCCTCTGAAGGCATCTTGCAGGAGTTGGCTGGGCTTTCTGCGCTTCCCAGAGCCCAGTCGGTGCCAACACTGCCACCGTGTGGCCACGGGTACACAGTACTACAAGCCTAAACCACCAGGTCCTGGGAGAAGACTGTTAAGAGGCAGCACCCAGACCTCTTCCCATGCCCTCAGCCTGCTCTCTCCATCTAGAGGGGCCCAATTGTTATTGGCCACTTCAGAGTGAGACTGGGTACAATCCTGGAGAAACTGGGCTGGAAGTTACGGCAGCTGGAGCCAGCCACTGTGGCCGGTGATGTGCACCCAGCCTTGTCCCCTCTTTTGTCCATGTCTCTGTTCCCCTTGACTAGGGCCCTCCCCCATGCTGGCATAGACTGTGCTGAGGCACTTATGGTCTTAAGTTCAATCAGACTCGAAACTTCATTATCCGTTTATTCGTTAATATTGACAGAGGAGGCTGTCTGAGTTTGGGTACAGTGCTGGGATAATGCCACAGTGTGCATCAAAGACAGATCCCTGTCCCAAATATCATTGCTCAACACTGAAGGGGTGTTGTGATGGGTCTGTATTAGGTAAACCATCAGGAAATTGCCCACTGTGTAATTTCAGAAAGGTTAACTACTGGCAATTTCCTGATTTACCCTAATGGCAAGACTAAGTGTTCCAAGAAAGATCAGTGGAGCTCACCTGAGGAGGGCTAAGTCATGGAAGGCTTCCTGGAGAGGGTGTCTGCACAATGAGTGTGGTGAAGACAGTGGAAAGGCCCTGAGGTGAGAAAGCTTGCATGTGAAAATCAAATTACAGCCAAGAACCAAGAAGCAGAGGGCATGATAAAGACAAAGACCAGGGGCCTGGACCATCCAGGCAGGGCCTGCAACACGCTGGGTTGGGAACTTCGAAAAGCACAGTCTAACTGCATGGCAAAGTCACAGGGGAGGAGCACTTTGGGCTTACAGCCTGTCACAACTGAGAGATGAATATACCCCAACTGTTCCCGCAATTGCTTTGCTCCAGGCTGGTGACTCATGCGTGGACACGGAAGAACTTCAACTGTCCTGCACAATAGCTGGGGAATGACTTCACTGTGAGATATCAGTTTGATGGAGTACTATGCAGCCATTAAAACTGTAGCAGCACCATTCATTTGTTGATGTGGAATGATAGACAAGCTTTGTTAAACAAAGAGTGTAAAACGGGACTCTTGAGACAGGGCACTTAGCATCTGGGATACTTGGGAGGCAGCGGCAGCAGACCCAGCAGCAGCAGATCCTTTGAGCATGGGAGCTTAGGATCATCTGGCACAACACAGCCAGATCCCAGGTTCAAAATAAAACAACCCCATCCCAAGCATATTACTCATAGGCTCTCATTTTGTAATACATAGCCCTCCCTCCCTCTCTCCCTCCCTCCCTTCCCCCCTTCCTGCCCTTTCCTCCTTGCTTTGTGCATGATGTCTGTGTGTGTGTACATGTGCACACACATGTGTGGGAGTCAGATAACAGTGTTTAGAAGCTGGTTCCCCCACCTCCTTGAGTCAGGGTCTCTCACTTCTGCTGCTGTACTGAGTACTCAAGGCTTAGTTGACCTTAGAGTTTCTAGCAAATGCTACTGTCTCTGTTTTCTCTCCCACCATAGGAGCTCTGGGAGTACAGGTGCCCACCACAGCATCTGGATTTTCCTATGAGTTCTGGGGCTGAACTTGGGGCTCAGTTTCAGGTAGCCAGTGCTTATGAGTCTTTTTCTGTCCCACCAGCCAGCTCCCAAATAACTACATGGAGACTTATTTATTATGAAAGCTCTTACAAAACAAATTAACCTAATTCTATTAATCTATGTTTTGCCTTGTGGTTTTTTACCTTTCTTTCATTTTGTGTGTCTGACTCCCTCAATGTTTCATTGGAATCTGACACACAACTAGATTCATGTCATACTTCCTTTCTCTCTGCCAAGAAGTCTCCCCTATGCCTCCTGCTTAGCTATTTATTAAACAGATCACAGTAATATGTCTTCACACAGCACACAAACATCCTGCAACAAGCACTCTTACTTTCTGTGCCATTGACCATGGAGCTGTGCAGTTAAGCCTGGGGTGCAAGCTACAGTCTGTTACCCTAGAATCACTGGGGGTAAAGCATCATACGCATATTGCATTTTCACAACTATAAAGTGACATTTACACTCATTCACCATGGCTGGGGATGTGGCTCAGTTGGTAAACTGTTCCCTAAGAGCCTGAAGCCCTGGGTTTAATCCCAAGCACTCCCTTAAACAAGAGGTGAAGGTGCCTGCCTGAAATCGCAACATCTGAAAGGTGGCAGCAGGGGCAGGATCAGAAATCCAAGGTCATCCTTGGCTATAGAGTAAGTTTGAGACCAGACTGAGCTACATGGAACCTGCATTAAAAACAACGACAACCAAAAAAGCTCAATATGTTAGTTTAATGTGATTTTTTTTTGCTTTCCTTTTAAAAGAAAGTGTGCTGTACAGGTTTTACAAACTGAGAACACATCATTTTTACAAACAGAAAGAAAAAATACACCCTATTTATATAGTATAAAACAAAACAAAGTCTCAGATTGAAAACTAGAAGTCAAGTCTCCCTGTCCCCACTAGGTTCAAGAACTGTCAGATAGGGCCTTAGATGTGGGCTGCTGGAGTCCTTTCTCCCAGGGATGGGGAAGGCTGGCTTCCCAAGACAGGAAGGATTGGGGGTGAGTGGAGACCAGGAATGGGACCTGAGACAGTCCCCCAGAGCTAGAGTAAGGAGACATGAGTAGAGGCAGAGGGCAGTGGGGGTGATAGTTAGCATGGGGACATTGGCTGACATTGACTGAGGACTTTCCATGAGCAGGAACTGTTCAGAGTGTTCTATAAGCTGTTCTTATTGTTACCAGCTAAACTGTCTCCTACTGCAATTTGTGTGTGCACTCTAACTTCTCAGGATGGGACTGTACTATATGCATGTCTTTAAAGTTTGAGTGCCTTTAAAATAAGGCCATTGGGGTGGTGCCTAATCCAATATCACTGTCTTGCTATGAAAAGGAGGTAAAGACATATCCAGAAGAGGGCTGTGGGAGACACTGGGAAGGAGACATAGCTAGTCACGGCCATAGGGAGAGAACTAAGAAGGAACTGTCTACACTGGCTCTCTCTTCTCAGACCCACAGCCTCCAAGATATTGAGACACAGATGTCTGGTTGAAGACACTTGCGTGGTTCATTGTCATGACAAGCTGGCCGGGTTCATTTTCTCACAAGGACTCTATGGGACTGGCGTCTCAGCTATCTTTGGCTGGTTGACAAGCTTCCTAACTGTCATGTCTGAAGATGACTCCAAGGATTTACTGTGCTCAAGGCTCCATTTCAGCTCCATGGAGTGTCCCCTGGAGTAGACTTTTATTGGCATGGTACACCCTATGGTCAGTGGGTTGGCACAGACTGCACAGAACATCAGTGATGGACTTTCTTTGGGTTTGGCCACTGGATTCCAAGAGAGGGACCCTCAAGGAGCCAAACAAAAGTGCATGGCATTTTATGATCTGACTGTAAGCATTTGTAGTCTAGGCAATGACCAAAGGGCAGGAACGCTGCCTCTGCCACCTGACAGGAAGAGTACATGGGGTCAGTACTGGGAGTGCTGTCCTTGAGGAAGGCCCACCTGTGACAGTGAGTGGACACCTCCATCATCCCTGCTGTACAGATGAGGAAATAAAGGTAATGAGAGCATTAATGGCAGGCAGGTTCAGATACTGTAGTTGTCAGTCACAGGACTGGGCATGATGGTGCTGGGTCAGGAGTGATTAGGAAGACACTGTGTGTGTGTGTGTGTGTGTGTGTGTGTGTGTGTGTGTGTGT